>NW_027052857.1:0-125324 GCF_011386835.1 Chrysemys picta bellii
GGGGACTAGTGAATCATGGAATATCAGGGCTGGAAGGGACCTCAGGAGCTAGCTAGTCCAACCCCCTGCTCAGAGCAGGACCAATCCCAACTAAATCAAGTGCACACACCAGCAATGATGTGCAGCCACCTCTGGGGCAGGGAGCAGCTGCTGAGCACTAGCCAAGCGTTTAGGACAGGAAGTGTAGGTCACAGAGCAGCTGAGTGGGCTCAGCGCTTGGCAGGCAGGATTCCAAGAGCCCATCCCACTTAAGAAGGAAAGCAGAAGGGTTTGCCATAAGTAAAGCATAGCTGTTCTTCTCACAAGCATGCCTGCCCAGCAGGTGCCCTGAGCCTGGGTATTGAGGTGTGTGCCTGGGGGGGGATATAATACAGGTCTATGAAATCACAAATGATGTTGAGAAAGTGAATAGGAAACTTATTTACCCCTTGGCATAACACAAGAACCAGGGGTTACCCAATGAAGTTAATAGGCAGCAGGTTTAAAACTAACATAAGGAAGTACTTCATACAATGCACAGTCCAAATGTGGAACTCATCAGGGGAGGTTGTGAAAGCCAAAAGAATAGTGAATAGTGAATCAGGTTCAAAAAAGAATTGGATAAATTTCTGGAGAATAGAGCCTTCGATGGCTATTAGCCAAAATAGTCAGGGATGTAACCCCACGCTGTGGGTGTTCCTAAACCTTCAACTGTCAGAAGCTGGGACTGGACAATGGGTTGGCTCACTTGATAAATTGCCCTGTTCTGTTCATTACTTTTGGACCATCCGGCACCAGCAACTGTTGGAAGACAGGATACAGGACCATGGGTGTGACCCAGTAGGTCATTCTTATGTCCGGAAAAGCCACATCTATTAATGGAGATTCTCTATGTCTTAGTAAGGAGGAGAGGATGGAAGATGATAAAATACAGGTAGGATCTGATGAGAAACAGTCAATTAAAAAAGAGTCCCATTCAATGACATCATGTAATGGCAGACAGCTAAAAAATGACAGTTTTTTTAAAGTCCTTATATACAAATGCGAGAAGTCTAAATAATAAGATGGGTGAACTAGAGTGCCTCGTGCATGAGGTTAGTGATATAACAGGCATCACAGAAACTTGGTGGAATAAGGATAATCAATGGGACACAGTAATGCCAGGATACAAAATATATCAGAAGGACAGAACAGGTCGTGCTGGTTAGGGTGTGGCACTATATATGAAAGGAAGCATAGTCAAATGAAGTAAAAAAAAAAAATGAACCAAACTGTACCATAGAATCTCTTTTGGATAGAAATTCCATGCTCTAACAATAAGAATATAGCAATAGGGGATATATTACTGACCACCTGACCAGGATGGTGATCATGACTGAAATGCTCAGGGAGATTAGAGAGGCTATAAAAATTAAAAAACTCAATAATAATGGGGAATTTCAACTATCCCATATTGACTGGGTACATGTCACCTCAGGACTGGATGCAGAGAGAAAGTTTCTTGACACTTTAAATGACTGCTTCTTGGAGCAGCTAGTCCTGGCACCCAGAAGAGGAGAGGCAATTCTTGATTTAGTCCTAAGTGGAGCACAGGACCTGGTCCAAGAGGTGAATATAGCTGGACCTCTTGGTAATAGTGACCATAATATAATTAAATTTAACATCTCTTTGGCGGGGAAAATACTACAGCATCCCAACACGGTAGCATTGAATTTCAGAAAAGGGCACTACACAAAAATGAAGAAGTTAATTAAACAGAAATTAAAAGGTGCAGGGCCAAAAGTGAAATCACTGCAAGCTGCATGGAAACATTTTAAAGACACCATAATAGAGGCTCAACTTAAATGTATGCCCCAAATTAAAAAACATACTAAGAGAACCAAAAAAGTTCCACCGTGGCTAAACAACAAAGTAAAAGAAGCAGTGAAAGGCAACAAGACATCCTTTAAAAAGTGGAAGTTAAATCCTAGTGAGAAAAATAGAAAGACGCATAAACTCTGTCAAGTGAAGTCTCAAAATATAATTAGGAAGCCAAAAAAGAATTTGAAGAACAGCTAGACAAAGACTCAAAAAGTAATAGCAAAAAAAAATTTTTTTTAAGTACATCAGAAGCAGGAAGCCTGCTAAACAATCAGTGGGGCCACTGGACGATCGAGGTGCTAAAGGAGCACCCAAGGACGATAAGGCCATTGCGGAGAAACTAAATGAATTCTTTGCATCGGTCTTCACGGCTGAGGATGTGAGGGAGATTCCCAATCCTGAGCCGTTCTTTTTAGGTGACAAATCTGAGGAACTGTCCCAGATTGAGGTGTCAATAGAGGAGGTTTGGGAACAAATTGATAAATTAAACAGTAATAAGTCACCAGGACCAGATGGGATTCACCCAAGAGTTCTGAAGGAACTCAAATGTGAATTTTCAGAACTACTAACTGTAGTCTGCAACCTAGCATTTAAATCAGCTTCTGTACCAGATGACTGGAGGATAGCTAATGGACGCCAATTTTTAAAAAGGGCTTTAGAGGTGATCCCGGCAATTAGAGGCCAGGAAGCCTGACTTCAGTACTTGGCAAACTGGTTGAAACTCTAGTAAAGAACAGAATTGTCAGACACACAGATGAACATAATTTGTTGGGGAAGAGTCAACATGATTTTGGAGTCTTTCCAGTTACTTCAATGGGCTTTGAAACAGGCCCTCCAGGGCTCTTGCAGAGTAATTTACTACTTAATGTAGTAAATTCATGTGACAGATGTAGTAGAGGGTGACATAATTGGGCTCTTTGTGAGGATAGGAGATGATGAAAGCCCTGATATGAGCAGAAAATGATACACACGGAAAATACATATGAAACCGAAATAAAATAATAATAATGGGCCACATCTTCAGCTTCAATGGAGCAGCACTGATCTGAAGGTATGAGTCATAATCTCCTAGGCAGGAGCATGCCTTTTTTGCAGGTGTTTGTACAGTGTCTGGTACATTGAGGGGGCTACTAGACATGTCATGTCAGACATACCCATATACCTGAGTGTTGTGCCTTTCCAGCCACACACAGCAGCTGTAAACTGGTTTAACCAGCCACTTGAGGGTTCTCCATGTGTAGGGGAACACTTGGGTCATGCAGATGGACCATGGTGGCTCCTAGTCCTATGGTTGGTGTCCTGGAATAGGCTGCCTCACTAAGAACCACCCCCCGCTGGGTGAACAGGCTGATCCTCCCACAGCGGGTTTGACAGACCCCAAGTTTGTTGACCTTCCAGGCACACTGCAAGCCCCATCTGTTTTCCATTGCAGACTTATTTGCTGGAAGTGATGGTGATCAGAGGAAAGGATCTTTATGGTGAGTGCAGATTTTATTGAGACATTTACTGGATTTTTAGATCAGCCCTTTAACTAACATTGGATCAATTTGTTATTTGCTACTTTAGCTAATGTGTTTCAGTTTTGTACTCTCAGAAGTCTGAGTGCCTTTGATCAACCTATATAAATAAACAAAAGGACAGGACGTTGGGATGAATTCATTGCAACAAAGGAAAAATGGATATTATTAATATTGTTCCACCATCTGTGTGTGTGGCACTTTCTAGAGTTGCAGTGCTGATTTAAAGGGCCATCCAGACAAGCTGGCATCATAACCAGTTCATCCAAGACAAAGTATCAGCCAACATCAAGAAACATGAGGGCAGGCACCTCATGGATAATGGACATCGGCTTGGGAGACTTCAAAAAAACAGCAAGAATGCGTGGCAGGGAAAAGGATGAGAAGCAAGGGCCATGACTGATGAGAAATATTAATCTTGACCATTAACATGACTCCACCTGAGATCTGGGAGGATGGGTCTGAGCAAGGAGTTAAAAATATGAAACAATTGCACTTAGCTAAGATCTGCACTCTCAGCCAAAGACAAATAAAACTGCGATGAGGAGACCAGTTGTGCCGCCCTTACTCACAGAGATAGTGTTGTACTAAACAAGTATCAGAGGGTAGCCGTTTTAGTCTGTATCCACAAAAACAATGAGGAGTCCAGTGGCACCTTAAAGACTAACAGATTTATTTTATTTTTAACCACAAAAGCTTATGCCCAAATAAATCTGTTAATCTTTAAGGTGCCATCAGACTCCTCATTGTTTTTGTACTAAACAAGTTGTCTTGTTGAAACAAGTGGGACTCTGCGTAGTGAGGTACAATCCAGAGACTCCATGATGTCTTCTAGGGACTCTGCAGTTGCTATTGATTTTACATGAAAGCTACTCAGATACTATGGTGATGGGCAGTAGTGTAAAACCAATAGTTAGCTAGATAATCAGCGTGAGTGAGGGTTATACAATTAGACCATAGTTAAGGCCAAACTTTCCTTACAGCGGATGCTGGAAACTTCTGGTGGAAAATGAAAGATCAGATTTAAAACCAAACAATTGGCCTGAAGACCAGCTAGGATTTTCACTACTAAGCTCCCTCCTGAATCGCCCCTCTGATATACAGCCTGTATTGCCATATATCTCCAGAGATGTGTGGAGGGTCTTCTATATTTTCAAGGAAAACCCAGCTATATAGAGATGCTTAACACTGAGTCCATTAACTTATCAGTTATATCAAAGATGAATAGAGCTGTTTATGTTTGTATGCGGCAGTCATACAGCACACATGCATCTGTTATATAATAAATTTTATATAAAGATACAATCTAGTATTGCAATAACTTTGCTTGATGTCCTGTGTTGTTTTCTCTCTGTCTTTTGTAATAATGCTCTTATTTAGTTCTATGTGATAGCTGTTTTTATAGAAGCTGTGATGGGATGTGTAACGTTCCCATGGTGTTATCTGGACCGGTGATTTGCTAGGTCACTCCAATCCTCAACTCTGGGAACCAGCCTTACCCTGCTTTGCTGTGAGAACCCCCACTCCTGGACTGTTCACGCACAACATCTAGCATGTAACCTGCTCCCAACTACATAAGTGAGCACTTTTAGCAAGCTGCTGCTTGGATCGTGCAACCGAATGACACTAGCCAATATCTCCAGCCCCAGACCCAACCCTAGGAACCTCTATCTTGCAATTTCCAGTTATGCCCACTGGACGCTGCAAGCTTATATGAGTTCATCAATTTAACAAAGAAATTGATATGTACCAGGTGTGACAAAGTTCCTCCTCTATCTTGGTGGGTCCTGCACTTATTGGCGGATTTTCTTGCCTCCGAGATTCACCATGTAGGTTGGGGAACAGCCCAGAGACCTTCCCCTCTGGAAGAACACACAGTCCAGATCAATTGGGAGGTTTGGGGGGAACCCAGGCCCGCCCTCTACTCCGGGTTCTAGCCCAGGGCCCTGTGGACTGTAGCTGTCTAGAGTGCCTCCTGTAACAGCTGCATGACAGCTACAACTCCCTGGGCTACTTCCCCATGGCCTCCTCCAAACACCTTCCTTATTCTCACCACAGGACCTTCCTCCTGGTGTTTGATAACGCTTGTGCTCCTCAGTCCTCCAGCAGCACACCCTCTCACTCTCAGTTCCTTGTGCCTCTTGCTCCCAGCTCCTCACACTCACACCAAAAACTGAAGTGAGCTCCTTTTAAAACCCAGGTGCCCTGATTAGCCTGACTTAATTGATTCTAGCAGCTTCTTCTTAATTGGCTCCAGGTGTCCTAATTAGCCTGCCTGCCTTAACTGGTTCTAGCAGGTTCCTGATTACTCTAGTGCAGCCCCTTCTCTGGTCACTCAGGGAACAGAAAACTACTCATCCAGTGACCAGTGTATTTGCCCTCTACCAGACTCCTGTACCCCACTGGTCTGGGTCTGTCACACAGGCTTGTCTCTGACACACTTCAAACCAAACGCACTGCTTCAGGTAGAACAAACAAATGTATTAACTACAAAAGAGATTGTGAGTGATTATAAGTCAAAACACAACAAGTCACATTTGGTCAAATGAAATAAAAGCAAAACACATTCTATGCTGATCTTAACACTTTCTGTGCCCTTACAAACTTAGATGCTTTTCACCACAGGCTGGCTGGTTGCCTTTCAGCCAGGCTCTCCGCTTTGATCAGCGCTTCAGTTGCTTGGTGGTGGTGTCTGTAGATAGAGGTGGAAGAGAGAGAGCATGGCAAACATCTCTCTCTTTTATCATGTTCTTTTTTCCCTCTTGGCTTTTCCCCCCGCCCCTTCAGAGTCAGGTGAGCATTACCTCATCTTAGTCCCAAACTGACCAAGGGAAGGGGGGTGACTCACTCGAGAATCCAACAGATCCTTTGTTGCTGCTTAGGCCAGTGTCCTTGTTCCTGTGAGGCTGGGCTGGGTTTGTCTCATACATGCCCTGATGAGGCGTGAACTGCTCCTCTGCTCTTGGAGAGTTTTTGTTTGGGCCTCTGCTCCTGGAGGGTTTTGCCTGGGCTTTTTTTAAGCCATGAGGACACATTTTCAGCCTCATAACTATATACATGAAATTACAACCTATAACATTACTATAACAACAATGCTCCGTGCATCATGAGCCTTCTGAAAACACCCAACGTGACAAACTTTGCATTGGATACCACACAATCATATTATAAGGATGAACATGGGGGTGCAGGGTGTTCCCCAAGGTATAGAGCGTCATAGGGTGTCTGTCCCCTACAGGGCCTGAAGGGGTAAATTAGGCCTATTAACCTATAGGCCACATCTGGAGGAGAGTCAGGGAGTGCTGCGGCCTAATTTGCTGATAAAGTCCAGCTGGGGGAGGAGCTGGTCCAGGTTTATAAAGCCAGGAAATTGGCAGCAGAATAAGGCTACAGGGAAGGAATCCCTGGGAATAGGGAGGTCTGTCACAGGGTTCAGTAGTCTGTAGTTACTCCCTGGGAGGAGGGAGTTTGAGCTGTTACACCCACAGTGGGAGGAACCAGAAACTGTAGAAAGGAGTCCAGGGGAGGAGCAACGGGGTCTGAGGGAAAGCAGACCGCAGTTGCCCAGTGCAAGGTTCCTGGACTGGAACCTGGAGTAGTGGGCAGGCCTGGGTTCCCCTGCTAGCCACGGGGGAAGTGGCACCCTCAGGGGAGTGCCAGAGAAGACTGCCTGAGACCGTTCATGTGGAAGAACTTTGGTACCCTGTAGGGGAAAACTGCTGAGTGACCTGGCCGGAGTGCTAAGTCACCAAGAGCAGGCTGCAGCTTGTGGAACTAGAGGGGGGCCAGAGAGGCGGAGAGACCGCATGTAACCGCGGGAAGGGGCATTGACCTTGTGAAGCTAATCCCCAGAAAGGCCAGAGGAGGTGCCATTCTAGTGGTGAGTCGAGCTCCCCGTCACAGAAGCATTGAAAGTGACAGGCCGATCGGATTATTTCTGAGAAGTCCTGACTGAGCTGCTCCTGGAGATGGGTTCTCTCCACTCGCTCCTTTGGAAGGTAATAAATAATACACGAATAACATAAATACTCTTTTGAACTTCTATAGCAACTTCCGCCTGCGGGTTTACAATCAGCAGGGAATGCAGCCGAATAGCGCCTCATGTGACATAGCAAAGTGTTATCCCTAAGTCACAGATGGGGCATCTAAGGCACAAAGACACTTTGTGACTTACCTACGGTCTCCTAGCAAATGTGAGGCAGACTCAGGAATAGAAGCTGCATCTCCTAACTCCTGCACATGCTTTGCCATAAAACCACCCCTATCCCAGGGAGGTTTTTTAGTGGTCTTTGGTCAAAAGTTGAGCTCAGCTCTTTGGCCAGGCCAGAGAAATCCAGCCGATATAGCCTGTGGGCACAGAGTGATATTACTGTAAGGTGAAATGCTCTGTTGCACCAGGGGTGTGCCTGGTGCCACCTTCCAGCTTGTGCCACCTAGAGGTACTCTACGGAGCTGAGCTTCTGAAAGACAAAAGCTGAAGCCTGAGATTCTCTGCAAACAGAATTTTGCATCCATCGGGAAATGGTGCCTTTGGGCTGCTTTAATATTTCATTTGATCACTACAGACCAGACTGTAGCCCACCCTTACATGGCTATGCAGGGATGTACTGGGAAGCAAGACCCTGGTCACACTCCCACTCCGCTCTGCTGCCTCTCCACATTGCAGGTGCAGGCATGGGAGAAGGAGAAGAGTTGCACACCTGGCATTTCACCTCCACCCTCGGCCCATGCAGGTGGATGGGAGGGGGTGGAGAGGGGTAGGAAATGGGTGGAATCTTGGCTTTGCTCTTCCTCCCCCCAGTACAACATGCTTAATTATTTGCTCCATTTATCTTTCTCGGTACTGAACTTAAGATGGCCTCTGCAGTATGTGTAGGAGAGATTAGGGTTACACTTTTTTTCTGAGCAAAGCTTGTACTCCACCATGTCTTCAAGAGAAGTTTGCAGCTCCATCAAACGCACAAGCAGACATCTTGGGGTCCAATTTACAAGCATTTAACTCTTCTAAGACGTGGGTTGTCACAGATGCAGCCGATGTGTCTTCTATAACCTGAACATCTAGAAATGCATCTGCTGGCCTACCCCTGACATCAAGATAAGACACGCAATGACTTAATACTCGATGCCCATTTACACAGGTGCATTCATCAGACATATATGCACATTTTTTGAATGTGGTGAGAGAGTTCTTCACTTTTTCCACTGCTGAGTCTTTCAATGTTGCACCGCATGATTCTAACCAGTCCATTGAGTTTCTTGCAGAAAGATAAGCTTTCGTGGGCTAAAACCCACTTCATCGGATGCATGCAGTGGAAAATACAGTAGGAATATATATATACACAGAGGACATGAAAAAATGGGTGTTGCCATACTAACTATAATGAGAGTAATCAGTTAAGGTGGGCTTGTTATAGTTAGTATGGCAACACGCATTTTTTCATGTCCTCTGTGTATACCGGTATATATGTTCCTACTGTATTTTCCACTGCATGCATCCGATGAAGTGGGTTTTAGCCCCCGAAAGCTTATGCTCAAATAAATTTGTTAGTCTCTAAGGTGCCACAAGGACTCCTCGTTCTTTTTGCTGCTACAGACTAACACGGCTACCACTCTGAAACCTTGCAGAAAGATAGTGAGCATTTGCTGGTCTTGGTTGGAACCAGTGTCCAACTTCAGGGTTAACAAGTAACAATGCACTTAACAATGCACTTAACATCCCAGTTTGTAGGATGTGGTATCTTTTGCTTAAATAGAAAGTATGATACGACAGCCATGTTTGTTTGCATAAACTGTGTTGTGTCTCCAGCATTCTTAACAGCCTCATGAAGTACTTCTGGCAGTGACTGGCTTATAAGGCTTTCAGCAGGCTTGGTGTTTTGCAGCCTTTTCATGTAGTTTGTCAGCTCTGGCTTTGCTGATCGGTCCGGCAAACCAAGCTCCTCCAGTTTTACCAATTGTAACAGTGAGAAGCTTTCCTTCTTCGTAAGCTTATTTGCAAGAGGTGCACCAGCAGCCATGTTTTGTAACTTCAATAAATGGGACAAGTTTGACCGACAAACATCGGGAATTGCCTTTAGATTGTGGAGACTTTCTTCAGTAGGTAGCTGTATTTGTGCTTCGGGCTGTTTGGATGTTTTGAACCTGCAGAGGACATGTTGGTATATTCCTGGTTCTTGGTATGTTCTTCAGCTTGGTGGGGTTGACCCCTGGGAGGGTGATGGGGGAGTTTTTTTGGGGGGTGGGGTGTAGGGAAATTCCTGGTGTGGCTGGAGAGGATGTGGAAACCGCAGGAGGGCATTGATATTTATGCTTCCTAGTGAGAGCAGCTACAGAATGGTGCTGTTTCGACACTGACGGAGTAATGCTGGATTCTACGAGGAAAAGGCATTATCGGTGATGTGACTCCAGGGGAGCCAGATTCTCTGAGTTTGGTGCATCCAGCTATCATAGAATCGTAGAAGATCAGGGTTGGAAGAGACCTCAGGAGGTCATCTAGTCCATGAAGCTAAGAAGCTATCTGTTACCATGCCGGGAGTCTGGGTATCTGAGGTACAACCTGTCCTGCCTGGCGAAGGCGGAAGATCAACTCAGCACTTACAACAACTAGCAGAGTGTGTGGGTCAACTAGCTGCACCAGCAGATGCTGCTTCAATTCCCCAGCAACCACAAAGAGGGTGGGGAAAAAAAGTTTCTTGCTACATATGGTCACAGATGGGCCATTTATTACAATATGAATGCAGGGCTAAGAATAATGCCTGGAAGCCATCAGGAAATTAGGGGTGAGGGCTGGGCTTGATACGGTGAATCAGAATAGAATAGGGACTAACTGAAGCAGAGCAAAGGCCATTTACTGAAGTAGCATTACCTCTGTTGCTGGTGTTGTATGGGTCACTGTGAATCAGACAGCTGCTGCCTGGTTTAGTGGCTATGGGAGCTGCTGTTTCTCTAGTGACTTGAGAACTTGGAGCAAATATCCCCCTGACCTATCCTCATCTGCTTCCTGTCCACGGAACTGAGGGCCAAGAATTGTCAGTTAAAGGCAAGGCAGATCTCACTGTACATATTGGTGCCTCAGCAGGGGACACCCCTTTGTGGTCACTGATATGGTCCAGTTTGGGAGTAGATTTTTGTAGACTGGAATCCGATGGCGATTCCATGTGCGTAATCAAACATCAGGGTGAGATGAAGATCGTGCTGAATTACACACTAACACCAATGTATCAATTTCATCTTCTGTGACTGATACAACAGTGCCCTTGGAGGATGTGAATATCCTTTTGTCTAGTTACAAAGGCATCTTAATTATAGGACTTACCGCCAAGCTGGGATGGGCTCATTTGACAGCACTATATCGATACATCGAGATGTACACCCCATAAACAGAGACCCTCTTGCACAGCTGTGCCAAGACAGTAGAAAACCTGTTACAGGTCAAAAAGAGAGCGATTTGGCCATCTCATGGACATCACCAGTTTTTCTAGTCACAAGGGAAGATAAAGTACACTGCTTTTGTGGGGTTGTTAGACAGCTAAATACTGTTACAAAAAACATACACCGCCAATCCTACAGATTGATGATGTTCTGGACCAATTTGGGGGTGCTCAGGAATCCATTACTCTGGATTTGCCCAGTGGATATTGCCAGGTTCTCTTACGGAAGTTCTGCATAAAGATAACCTTCACTATTGGGCTGCGTCATTATAGTTCAGTTCAGCTTTTTGGGATGACTCAGGGGCCTGCTGCCTCTCAGAGATTAATGACTTAAGCAGTTGTTTCTTCTACTTGGATGGTATCATTGTGTACACCATCCAGCTGGATGGAGCATCCGCAATGTCTATGAGCAGCATAGGAATGTCGAGAGTTAGAACCAATGAGGCCACCATCTTCAGGGGAAGTTGTGAGTGGCAGTTGGGCCCAGAGTTTTGCAGGTATTTATGTGCCTAACTCCCTGACTGAGTAAAGGTCAGAGTAAAGGTTAATCCATACTGGTTAACCACCTGCTCATAGGGAAAAGCAGGAATTTATGCCCCATTTTAGACAAAACCTTAACCTTAACTGGAGTCGCCACCAGGCACCTCCATAATACTTTATGTCGCTTATATGGTTAACAACCCTTGGTCCTTCGTTTATTACCCACCCGTGGTCATGGCAACAATGACATAAGTGCTGCAGTGTGACCTCACAATGCTGTGATTTGAACACTGGGTCAGTTGGCCCTCAGTGTCAGTTGCTTTTACTTGGACAGAAGGAGAGGCTGGGTATTGTGCTGGCTAAAGTCGATTTCAGATCCAAGATCTAATCTATTACTGAGAGGAAAAAAGTAAGTGGGCTTTCTTACTCCCCATGGCTGTCCTACCTCTGACCAACAGAGACCCACTTTGCTTAAATTCTGTTTGAAAAGGGTCACCAAATTAAATTCGTTTTTTTGGCCCAGAACCTCAAAGGTATTTAGGCACTTAACTCCCACTGAAATCCATGGGAGTTAGGAGCCTAAATACCTTTGAGAATCTGGGCCTTTGTTCCATTTTATGTCTCTCTCGCTCTGGCATGAAAAGTGCCATCCTAACAGAATCCAGGAGGGAATCCAGCTGTCTGATCAGGGGCTACTTGTGCCCTACCTCTCTCTTACACTCAATTCTTTAGTTCAGCTGTAAAAATTGTGGCAGATAGGAAATAACTCCAGAGTTGATAAGGCTGCATGGTAAGGTTATATTTCATTAACCCAGCAGGGACTTCGGGAGCTGACTGAGATCCCTAGAAAGACTTGTCCCCTCTGGGAGTCTCTTCCGCTGATCCCTCTCTGGGACCCTGTTCTAGGATCTCACACAGGGCCCTTGTCCCTGAAGTGGAGAATGAAAGGAAGTGGGTTCTGTTCCAGGCCTCCTTTCGTCTGTAGACGAGCTCCGTACGCACAGACCCCAGAGGACACAATCAGGGGAGTCGCCCACTAACTTCAATGGGCTTGGATCAGGCCCAGATATAGGCCCAATAAAAAGATGGCTCCTGCTGTCCCTGCAGCAGAGTGTGGAAAGGAGAGGCTCTTTGCTGTGGCATTATTTCCTCCAGGTGCAGAATGGACAGTAGGGGATTTCCACTTCAGTTCCTGGAGATTTAGGGAAGCTGATCCCCATTCTGTGGCCTCACCCTCACAGCTGGCATGAGAGGCAGCAATTGGGCTCGAGACATGGCCCTTAAAATCTGCCTTCAAGTTGATTCTCCATAATTCTCCATCTTGGATGAAGAATAACATTTCCTTTCCCCACTATGGCAGATAATTTTGGTTTTGCGCTGCCCATTTCAATGTTTAAAATTTTCCAGGATTAGGAAGGAATGAGGAGATACATATACATGCTCTTTAATGCTTTTGGGGGTGCAATTCTCCCCCGGGCTGAGGGTCCGCAAAAAGTCATGCACCTCTTACATCCCACTAAAATCTAGAGCCTTGGAGAGTGCAATGAAATTTTGCAATGAATGTGAAGAGCTGTAATTTTTCCTGCTGTCTCCAGTGGAGCACAAGCAGCGGCGGCTCCAGGCACCAGCGCTCCAAGCGCGTACCTGGGGCGGCAAACCACGGGGGGTGCCCTGCCGGTCGCTGCAAGGGCGGCAGTCAGGCTGCCTTCGGCGGCGCGCCTGTGGGAGGTCCGCCGGTCCCGTGGATTCGGCGGTAATTCGGCGGCGAGTACACCAAATCTGCGGGACCGGCGGACCTCCCACAGGCGCACCGCCGAAGGCAGCCTGTCTGCCGTGCTTGGGGCGGCAAAAAAGCTAGAGCCTCCCCTGAGCGCAAGCATGTAGATTACAATTTAAATCTTTGACAGAGGATTTAAGTAATATTGGAGCACAATGTGATATTTTGAATACAGCTAAACTTTGTGTTGCCCACTAGACTAAGAAGTATATTGTGATATTGATTGATGACCATCAAGCCTGTAATCTTAGCTTTGTGAACTGCTTTCTCCATCTTTGTTCATAGCTCAAGTATTGGAGGAAACCAATGATTGTGAAATTAGTTAAGAGTCCCAACTTCTAAAGCAAGTAAACCTCGGGCTTAAAATGTGTTGGGTTTTATGGGCCAGATCTTCAGCTGCTGGGGTGGGCTCATTTGACAGCACTATATCGATACATCGAGATGTACACCCCATAAACAGAGACCCTCTTGCACAGCTGTGTCAAGACAGTAGAAAACCTGTTACAGGTCAAAAAGAGAGTGATTTGGCCATCTCATGGACATCACCAGTTTTTCTAGTCACAAGGGAAGATAAAGTACACTGCTTTTGTGGGGTTGTATATACTGCTATAAATGGACAGCTCCATTGACTTGAATGAAGTATTCTGATTTCCAGCAGCTGCGGATCTGACTCAACAAATGTATTATTCAAATGAAACGCGTATGCGATGGACAGTGTTCAATGTGGGTTTTTTTAGAAGCACCATAACTGAATTTTGGGTTGGCAAATATTGTGATACATGTATATTTGGATTTTTAGGTGCTTTATAATTCCACTCTTGGTGCCGTCATTGTGTCAGGTTAGTTTTGTCGCCTCTTTTCTCTTTACAAACATTAACTAAGTAACCTTCCTCATCCCTGGGAGGTACAGAAGGGTCAGTATCATCTCTTTTTGGTACATGGGGAAACTGAGGCACGGGGCGGGGACGTGAGTTGCCCAGCATCACACAGTGAGTGAGCGGCAAAGCCAGGATGAGAAATCTATTTCTGGTTTCCAGTCCCATACTCAAACCATTAGACCACACTGCTTATCCTTTGCATAGTTTTGAGTATATTTATTGACTTTATTAAAACAACAAAGTTCCAAAAGGAACCCCCAAACCTTTCCTAATATACAATTTGAGTCGAGGATTTATTTCTGTATTTGAAAGAACTAGATTCATTACAGCTGAGCATTTACATGCTAAAAAGGAAGGCAATTCTCAACTGAGGTTCTGGCACCAACCTTTAACCTGGCCCCAGCTACTTCTCATTTTGTAGAATCACAGAACTGTGGGGCTGGACGGCTCCTCAAGAAATCATCAAGTCCAGCCCCCTACGCTGAGGCAGGACCAAGCAGGGTGCGATTCCCTGCTTGAGGAGACATCCCTGCGCTAGCTGTCATCAAGCTAGCGTGTTAAATAGCAGCGTGGCTGCGACAGTTCAGGCAGTGGCTTGGGCTAGCCGCCGGAGTACATACTCATAGGGTCCGGGTGGGGTTGTACTCGGGGTGGCTAGCCCCTCTCACCGCTGTCCATGCTATCCTTGCTACAGTGCTATTTTAGCAAGCCAGTGCGAATATGTGTATGCGAGCTGGGTATCACACCCCCAGCTGCAAGTGTAGAGATACACTTGGTGGGGGGATTGGCAGGGGGTGCAGGGTCCCAGGCCCAGATTCTCAGAGGTATTTAAGCTCCTAACTGCCATTGATTTCCATGGAAGTTAGGAAACTCCATACCTTTGAGGATCTGGGCCCCAGTTCTCGGGCTCTGCTGTCTGTGGCTCACATTTTTAGCTGGAGGATGACGCACACATTCTCACTAGCTTCAGGCTGGAAATTGTCCCGCAGACAATAAGATCGACTGAAACAAAACTGGCCACCCTTCCTGACTTGTTGCAGAATGGACGTGCACAGCTTGCCAAGGGAGGAGAAGGAGGAGGACGTGGCTGCTGAGGGCACGTCCACCTTGGGAAGAGAGGAACATTCCAGTGGGAGTCAGCGTGAGCCGGAGCTGGCTCGAGAAGATACTCAAGATGGCCCAGCCAAGGTGGTTCCTAAGCAGAGTGGGCCCATCCTAAGGTGTCTAAAGCGAATCTGCCAAAAAGTGAAGAGAGGCAAGACGCGATATCCCCGAACTGTCACTACAGGTAAAAGGAAAGGCTAAGGATGCGCTAAGGGGTGGGAATGAAGGGAGGCAAACTCAGTCTCAACCCCCATGTGTTCAAAGATTTGCAGTGATCCCAAAGGCTCTTGGGTTTGTGTTCCACTTAGGGGAAACTGAAGACAAGGCACAGAGAGTGGGGGGGGGGGGACATGGAAAAAGTGGAGGAGGGGAGAACAAATAGATGTGGCCGCATGGCTTTGCTAGTGGGTGGACGGCGCTCTTCCATGGCTGAGTCTGCATGCAGCTCGAGGGCAGCCCTCTGTTCTGCACGGGGGGCAGAGATCACTGCTGGAGCTTGGCAAATAACTAATGAGCTAGCAGTAATCAGTCCCAGTACTAATCATCCCGGAATCTCCCAGAGACTGGAATGACAGGAGACAGTGTTCCTGAATCAGGATCAGTTTGGTAAATGCTGGATCTCCGTGAGGTCCTTCCATCCCCAGTGTGAACACAATACTTACAAGCCCTGATACAAACATTAGACCCGGGTGACGGTCAGACTCCTGTATTTCTAAGGCTCTCCAGCACTGGTGGAGGTGATGATGCCCCCAGAGCCTGTATTTCTCTGGGAATCTCTGGCTGCTGGAAGAGGAAGGGCAGTTTCTATTTCTCTCCATCACACACTGCTCTCCCTTCTCTTTCTTACCCTTGTAGTGAAGTCTAATCGGAGAGCACAAGATATTTATTGTGTAATGAATCAATAACATTTATCCAAGAAATAAAGGGGGTAGAGGATGTGACTGGAGTCAGGAGAACTATCTTCTATTCCCAGCATTGCCAGTGACCTGCTGGCTGAGCCAGTCACTTCATCTCCCTGTGCCATGGTTTCTCCGGCCATAAAAATGGTGATAATAATACCGGCCCACCTTTAAAAGCCATTTGGAGATCCTCCACTGAAAAACTCCATAGAAGCGCAAAGGAGTCTCATTCTGGGTCTCTCTTATTTTGTTTTTGTTTTTTAAGGAATCCCCAATTTGATTCTGATTTTGATCACACCAATCTCTCTTTGCTTTGAAAGTCAGTGGCTTATTTCACCAGCCTCACAGTTTCCTTCACTTCTCCCCTGCTCAAGCAGGATATAGATGTCTAGCCCTATTCAAAACAAACGGTGGGAATCAAACCAATCAAGCCAACAAACAAAAGATAACCCTACCCAGAGCAGAGATATCTTACCCCAAAAAGGGAGATGTGCCAGTGACATCAAGCTTTCCACTAGGAACTTCGCTATTGCTCATTGATTTTAGCTGGAAGGAGCCCAGATACCACGGTGATGGGCAGCAGTATACAACCCCAAGACAGACAGACCGTGTCCTTTCTTTGGTTTAAATGAACTGTCTTTTGGGCACCAATCAGTCCATGAATGACACCTCAGGGCGCGTTCGTTCCCCTTTAACCAGCAATGGCAGTAATTTCTTTCTTTCTGTCATTCCTTCTTTCTTATTAGTCCCAGATATCTCGTGCATGGAGACAATTTGGGAGGCGGATGAAAGTGGACGTGAGCAGCATGGCTGTGCTATGGAGGGAGCCATGCTCCTGCTGGAATCATGGAGAAACACTGTTGACTACTTCAATAGTAACAAAGAGGTATAAACCTTCTCCATCTATTCTGTAAACTAGTGTCCCCTCACGCTGTCCGTCCCACCTGACCCAGCCTGGGACATCCCAGAAGATTTATCACATAGGGTCTGACTTCTCTTCAAACCCTTTGCCTACAGCACTCAACCTTTCTTCTTTCACTTACTCCAGACAATCCAGCCTCTGGATGCTTTTCTCCTATTATACAGATTAGGTGCCTTCTCCAGATACATCCCACAAACTCTTTGGTGATCTCATGCCCCGTTTGTCGGTGGTATCCTTGATTTGCAGGGATTTCCCACCACTCTGTGCTAGATTCAGTAGATTCTTGCCCGGCTACTCCCCTGCCTCACACTATCCGTTGGACTCAAGGATGAGACATTTCCACCCAAGGTCTCCCCTGGCGACTGCTCCTCTCTCAGGGCTGGTCTACACTGGGGGGGGATCGATCTCAGATACGCAACTTCAGCTTCGAGAATAGAGTAGCTGAAGTCGACATATCTTAGATCAATTTACCTCGGGTCCTCACAGCGCGGGATCGACAGCCGCGGCTCTCCCGTCGACTCCGCTTCCGCCTCTTGCTCTGGTGGAGTTCCGGAGTCGACAGAGAGCGCGTTCGGGGATCCATTTATCGCGTCTAGACAAGACACGATAAATCGATCCTCGATAGATCGATTACTACCCGCCGATCCGGCAGGTAGTGAAGACGTACCCTTAGACCTTCACTGACAAAACAAATGGGTCCAGCTTTGTCGCTTATACACATGGTGTCAAGGCTGAATCCCTACTCTGGCACTTTGAGTGCAGAAGGTGGAGGCTGGCAAGGATTTAAAAAATCAATACTTGCCACTCCAGGCTTGTATTACACTCCCAAGGTTACAGCTTTTCTCTGACCTTGTCTTGGTAAACGCTGCCACCACCCAAATGCAAAAAAAACCCTTGGACCCAGGAAGGAGCACTTGGGAATTCTTCCCTGTGGGGTATCCTCAAGCCCTTTCAAATCCCGCCCCCCTCACCCCTCCGGGGAAGAGCTGAGAAAGAAAACAAAGAAAATCTGCTGTTGCCACCAGCTAATTAAACAACATGCACAAACCTCTTAGGACACCAAAAATCCAATTCTGTTCTTAAAAAAGGTAAATTTTGTTAAAAACAAAAAGGAAGAAAGTACATCTGGAACTTAGGCTTTTTGCTAGATCTTAAAAGAAAACAATTACAAAAATTAAGCATCAAGATAGGTCTCTTGAGGTTCAGCTTCAAGGTTACAAGCAAAACAAAAGTATCTGGGGTTAGCACGGAGGAGATCCACAAGCCAAAATAAAGAAATAAACCTGATCGCGTCTAGTTAAACATTCCCTGTCCAGTGATTTTTCTCGGTATGGAAGATGAATTTTCATACCTGGTTCCAGCCTTACACAGAATTGCTGCTCCATGTCCCGTCTCCAGAGAACAGACACAGACAAAGAGAAGTTTTTTCCCCATTTTAAAAAGTTTTAGCCCTCCCATTGGATCTGTTGGTCAGGTGCCCACTCCTTTTCCTTTAGCTGGGGAACTTTGTTAACCCTTTACAGGTAAAGCAAGCAGAGAACAGCCACCAAGAGGGACTTTATAGCTAACTGGCTGGCTGGGTGTTCATAAAAGGGAGCCCCCCCCCCTTCATTTATTACACATGGTCACGCTACATCTGGCTACTTGTCCTACAGAAAACAGGCCCTGTGTGGAGTCCTCCACATGGAGTCCCATTGTTGTTCTGCTTGTTCTCCTTGATCCAACCCTTCTCTGAACAAGTAGCTCACACAGTCAGGTCCTACACAATCCAACATTCTGCTGGAAGCCATCAGAACCCTTCTTAGACTGTCAATTCTTGGGAGCTGGGCCTGTGTCTTGCTTTGTTTGCAGACAGAGCCCAGTATATTGTAGGTGCTGCCCGGATACATCATCATCCTCAACTCACCACGATTTCTGATCCTGACTATTCATTGCTCTGCAACATTGTTAATTTATCTACCAGGTGTTCCGTGTGGAGGGGTTTTGAATGAAGGTAGAATATTCTACCCGATGATGTTCTCTGTCTAAATCCCTTTCACCCTGATATATATTTTTTCTCATTTTGGTTTAGGATTTCATTATGAAAAAAAGTTTCTTAAGACTCTTGTTTGTTCTCAGCAAGAGCATCGACTGGCATAACATGCCTGACTTTTTTATTCTCAACTTTGCATCAGACACTGCAGGAGCCATAGTGGTGAGTAAATAATATACACAGGGTCCGTGTTGTTGGATGGAAAAGGTTGATGAACTGTGGAGAATACTTAGCTGCTAAACCCACGCTAGGGTCCATGGAATCTGGAGAGTTGTAAAGAACTTTGTTGTATACACTGAAGCAATTATTTCAGTGTGTAAAATTGAGGTCAGTGCTGATTGACTGGAAATATTAGTGTGAATGGAGAGAGAGAGGATGCTAGTTGGTGGGAAGTAGGAGATGAGTGAACAGAGATGGATGAGGAAATGAGGGAGTGAATTTGTGGCTGGGTAGAAACGGATGAGATCCCTTTGGACAACACCACTGGCTGAGTAGCTTCATGATCTGGGAGCTCTTCCATCAGAAAGGAAGATCCTGGGTTTTGGCTAGGCTCCTTATTACTTTTGGAATATCTGATGTTCTTTTAGCTGGGGATTTATTGGAGACTCCGGAGAAGCCTGTGGCTAATTTAGACTTTTTTGAGGCCTCCAGAGTTAGCTGTGATGCCAGGGCTTTGTATAACCTCCTCAATGGATGTGTGAGGGAGTAGGACTGATGCTGGGAGCACTTGTGTCTCATTTACTATGTTTGCCCCTTTGTGACTTACAGGAGATGATTAAGAAAGAACCCCGGGACTCTCTCTCCAGCACCATACGGCTCCAGGCCATGGCCATCATTATCGAACTGAGGTAACGTGAGTTCTCATTTAACTGCCCAGCCTTCACACCTGGCTTCTCACTCCATGCTCGGTGGGACCAGAGTTGCCAATAGCAGTCCCTCACTTCGTGCCTTTTTCTCTTTAGATGCTGAGGACTCTTTGGGGAGGAGCTGGGGGACTATTGCATGGCTGACTGATGATTTTTTACCCAGTAGCTTTGTAATCCTCTTTACTCCACATGTGATTCAAAGCCAAGAGTCTCTGCAGACATTTTGAGATGATTTTCTTTCTGGAGATGTCAGCTGAGTCATTTCCTTCACTCTCTTCTGTAGCGTTTCTGAGACGGATTTACTATTCAGGTCACCAGTCCCTGCCCTCCCGTGCTTTTCCTGTATTCTGTTAATCTTTGCCAGTGTCTTACTCTTCTACATTGTTACTGTTCACATGATCTTGTTCTCTTGTATAGTCCAGATGTCTCTTAGTCTCACACTCCTTGAGCATAACCCTCAGTTCATGTCCTCACCATCTGATGCCTCCGTTACGCTTCAGAACCTCAAAGTCCAATCCAGGCTTCTTCCTTTTACCAGCAAAAAGCATGTGGTGAAGGCCATGGGCTCCCACCAGAGATGGATCCTGCTGAGAACATTCCTCAAGAGCGTGTTTTCCCTGCCACTTCTAGTGACATTGCAGGTGCAAGGAGTAATCAGGGGTATAAGCGGCCAGTACACAAAGGTAACTGAAGAATGGTTTCCTGTTACTTACTTTGGGCCCATATTGGTGATATGTGACTACACTGTCAGCGAAATTTCTCATGGAACACCATTGTGGAGTATCAGTTGGGGACTTTAGCCCCGGTGACGTGGCCCTGATAATTTGTCCCATGCATACAGCAAGTAGCTGCCACATTCCCAATTATGAAAATGATCCATCCATTTTCAATTTACTAGGGAACTACTGGGGATCCCAATCTAGGTAGTGAAGCTAGAATGAGGCATGTGGAATGAGGAAAACGTACTTAGTGCTTGCCCCAGAAATGGGGCTGGCTATTGTTTGATCACTGACCGGGTATTTCTGGTGTGTGGCACCTCCCACAGCTAGGTCCTCTTGCATGAAGGGGCTGAATAAAGTTGGGGTCCTGCGGCACTCGATACAGCCACATTTTCAGCCTGAACTTTACTTTAGTCCCTACCTGTGACCTGCAATTATTTGCAGTTACACCTTAGCTCACGTGGGCACCTGAAATACCTGATTTCATACCTAAATCCAGTACTTTGGCATCGAAGTGATCAACTTGACGGGTGAAAAGACCAGTAGGAGCAAAGCTGCACCTGCAAATTGTGGGTGTAAATATGGTGGCAAATCTTTAAACATCTGACCCGTACTGTCAGAGTTACTAAGGCTTTCAGTGCCTGTGCTTTTTAATTCTGAAAAGCCATTTATGGCCCTAAAGTTGAGGGGAGAGAAATTACAGACACTGGACCAAATTCACTACCAAAGTCAATAGAATTTAGAACACTTAATTTGCCTCACATCCCGCATGCTCACATATGCTCTCTCTAACCAAATCATTGGAGTGAATAGTATTTAAGACCCAGAGGAGTAAAGGGCAAAGACACAGGGCCGGCGCAACCCATTAGATGGTCGCCTAGGGCGCTACAATTTGGGGGGTGGCGACCACAGCGGTATTTTGGTGGCGGGACCTTCACTAGCTCCGGGTGTCTTCGGCGGCACTGAAGCTTCATCGCCGAAATGACGCCGAAGACCCGCAGAGCGAGTGAAGGTCCCGCCGCCGAGGTGCCGCCGAAGACCCGCAGAGCGAGTGAAGGTCCCGCCGCCGAGGTGCCGCCGAAGACCCGCAGAGCGAGTGAAGGTCCCGCCGCCGAGGTGCCACCGAAGACCCGCAGAGTGAGTGAAGGTCCCGCCGCCGAGGTGCCACCGAAGACCCACAGAGCGAGTGAAGGTCCCGCCGCCGAGGTGCCGCCGAAGACCCGGAGCGCCACCCTGTCAGTAAAAGCACCGCAGCGGGTGGCGCCTTTTTTTTTCCACTGCCCCTGTTCCCTCCACCTGGCTACGCCCCTGATGAGCACCCCCGGGCACATTGGAACGTTGGCGCCTGTAGCTCCAGTCCCGGAGTCGGTGCCTATACAAGGAGCCGCATATTAACTTCTGAAGAGCCGCATATGGCTCCGGAGCCACAGGTTGGCCACCCCTGATCTAGCCTGATTTCTTGTATAATATAGGCCAAAGAATTTCACCCTGTGATTCTTGCCTCAAGCCCATAAGATAAATTATTTGTATAATCCACAGCTCTGTGGCGCTGAGCATAACGGTTCCTCCTCCTTTCAGGTTCTCTTCATTGAAACATTGCAGACCCTCAACGAGATGCTCCAGAGTCTGATTTTAGAAAATCCAGTTCCGGCAGAGCTAGAGAGGATCTTGCAGGTAAACAGGATCTGGAGATGCCGGTTGGAGGATGGTAAGGTAGGGAAGAGGAACAGGAAAATCTTGTTAAGAGCTTGTGAGGGAAAGGAGAGTTAAGGAAAGAACGGAGTGCCCCATCTCCACAGGGTTCTCCTATTAGGGCATATGTGACAAGGTTCATGTAGCACGGGGGAGTCTTCTATTTCCATCTGTGAGGTCTGACAATCTCCTCCATTGTTACCCTCAGTTTCTTTCCTGTCTCCAGGTGGCCCTTACATCACAGTGTCCTTCCAAATGAGGACGTTATTCCCTTTACTGCCCATCATTGCCACTCCTGATGCAATTGGAGGGGTCGCTGCCAGGACTCTAGTCCCCCGTGAGGGCTGGCACCTGGCCTCCACAGAACTCCCAGCTCCAGCTGCCCCACAGTGAGAACCAATGGGTGCAATGGGAACCAAGACTGCCGCTAACTACAGAGCATGAGGGCTGGCCCAAAGTCTGCAATCATGAAAGAATAGAAGTTTTCCTCCAGCTGCTCTTATTTTGCTGAATGAAATGCTGGATTGTGTGGCTTGTCCAGAGAAGAATTGGCCCTTCCCTTCCTTACATAGGACCCAATTCTGCATCCATTAAAGGCTCGATCCAATGCTCATTGAAATCAAATGGGGACCTTTCCGTTGACTTCAGTGGGCATTGGATCGGTCCTTAGATCAATGTCAAAACTTTCATTGACTTCAGCGGGTGTGTGACTGGGCCCTCAGAGAGAAATGCACTTTGCTTTCGTTCCAAGAGAAGAATTCCATGTGTATTTTGAGTCTGCACAAAGCAGACGCAGCCTGTATCTGTAAGAGTGAGATGATTCAGCCAGAATAAAGATTATCCTTTGGGAATCACTTGTATACACCCTTTCCCCCTGTTATTTTTAACCTCTCTTGTTTTTCCTGCAGCTCATGGACTCCTGGATGCATTCGAGGGAAGCTTGCCGGCGGGAGAGGGCTGTATGGAGCAGCATACTGCTCCTAAACTTCGTGGCCACAGAAGTCAAACTGGATGTGAGTAACTCTTGACTTCTAGTGACCTGATTGTAAACTAGACCTACAGGGCACTCTCCCATGCCAGAGAAACTTCCTGCTTAGAAGTATGTTGATGGGCCCCACAGTGCAAAGCTCCCTAATAGGTGGAGGAAAAACCGATCTCGTTGCTCGTCCATCATCCTGACTGAGATGGGTTGGCGTCTGATACACTTGGAAAATAAATCCAGTGCCCTGGAGGAATAGGCCACCTCTTTCCAATGCAGGAAAGGCAGCTAACAAGGGGCACAGGAAGAACGGGTTTTTCTATGGTTGGATCTAATGAATTTCAGAGAAAAGAGATTTCAAAATCCTAGAGACTGAAGACATTTCATCCCCAGCTGGTTCCCTGTTTGCCTCCATTCCTCATCCTAGTACCATGGGATACTTTCCTCTTGTGGAGCTGCAGGAAGAGGCCTCTCCATTCCAGCCCACCTCAGCCGTTACAGATCATTATGATCCTGATCTTGCTCCCACTGACATCTGTGGCAAAACTCCAGTGGACGTCTGTGATGCGGGATCGAGCCCTATATTCTTCTTCTGGCTCCCAAGCCTCTTCTGAAGAGGGAGAGCTGAGGATCACGCCCCATTATAGAAAGGGACTGTGTGGATATAGACTCCTTGCCTAGGAGACACAGCCCGCTTTACCTGCAGTGGTAATGGATTCCTCCTCTCCTCTTTTGTACAATTAGGAAGCGTCTCCATTCACCAGGCTCGGACACCTGGTTGCAGTGCTGGGGATCCACTGTGGGGATCCCGTCAAGGCGATCAGCTCAAAGGCAGCAGGGGCTGTTCATTACCTCGTCTCTATTGCGTGGCGCCAAAAGAGTAAGAGAAGCAGTGATGAGCATCTGAATCCCCCTCCTGGGAGCTAAATGCTAGAGACTTTCCTCAGGCAAAGCTCCCGTTCAGGATAGTGCCTGAGGAAGAAGTAGAGCATCTGGCTCAGTATTTGTTCCTTTGAACAGAGTGCTGGTTTTTTTGTGGCTCTAGAAACAAGCGTCTGATAGTCATCCCGTAATTCTAGCCCTGACTTTCAAAGAAAGGAAAGGGGAGGGGGGAATACAGAGAAAGGCAACACACGTTACCGCAAACTGAGACTGGTAGAGCTCATTCCGTCAGTGGGAATGGGAAGGGTCAGTGGGACACGATGATAGGGGATTCAACGCCATCAGACCAATTAGTTCAGTTCGAGATGCCTGTACCCCGAACGCCCCAGAACTTTGATGGCTGTTGGAAATCTGGATCCAAATCTGGGGCTCGATTCATGACTGTGTTAATCCACTTCTATGCCACTGAAGTGTTTTGGCTAGATTCCAGTCACCACTTGATAGAGTCACTTTACTCTGGGGGTCAAGGCTCTGATCCAGCACAACATTTACGCACATCTGTAACTTTCATCAGGCGAGTAGTCCCACGGAAGTCCCTGGGATTATTCATCTGCTTAGAATAATGTATGTGCTTAAATGCTTTCCTGGATCAGGGCCAAACAAAGGGCTTTGTCCAGTAAAGAGGGATGAGAGCAGAAGCCAGGAAGCAGAATGGAAAGTTAAGAGTGGTATTAACATGTATTTCAGTTGCACAGTTGGACAGAAAGAATGTGGAATGGACTGACCAGAGGAACAAGGAATTTCTGGCTGCTTGGAGCCCCACTGTGGTTTGCAACAGCCCCTCCAGGATCGCAGAGGTAATCACATCCTGGCACTAATGACCATTCTACATTGGTGTCAGTACAATACGGTATCGCACAGCTCCAAACTACTTCCTGTCCCTCGATCGCCCATCTCTATTGTGTATGGCTTACCCAAGAATTACAGCTCCTGCCCTTACTCATGGCTAGAAATGACATGCTCAGAAAGAAACAAGATGGGTGAGGTCCAATTTTTTTATTGGATCAACTTCTGTGGGTGAAAGAGACAAACTTTTGAGCCATACAGAGCTCTTCTTCAGACAGAGACAGAAGAGCTCTGTGTAGCTCAAAAGCTGGTCTCTCTCACTACCAGAAGTTGGTTCAATAAAAGATAGAACCTCACCCACCTTGTGTCTCTAATACCCTGGGACCGACACAGCTACAACAGTGAAGACAACAAGTGCTCATAAAGAGTGATCTACTCTGCAGCAAGTGGTTCTCAACCTTTCCAGACTATTGTACCTGATTTCAGTCCCAGGGGGCGGGGTTCGGGCTTCAGCTTGAGCCCCGGGCGGTGGTAAGGTGGCCGGGTGCCCGGTTTTCGACCAGAAATTCCGGTTGAAAAGGGGATCTGATAGTGTCCGGTCAGATCTACTGACGGACACCCAAAGTCCAGTTACTGCGGGTGAGGGAGGTGGGGAGGTGCCAGGTCATCACCCGCACCAGCCCCTACTCAACCGGGGCCGCCACCTACCCACATCATGCGGCTGCAGCTCCCAGCAGGCAAATTGCTCCCGACCTGGGCGGGGAAGAGGGGAAGAGCAGTGAGCAACAGTGGAAGGGGAGAAGAGGACCAAATGGGGGGCAGGGCCTCGGGGGGAAGAGGCGGGGCAGAAGAGGTCCAGCACTCCTGCATGAGTGTCCGGTTTTTAAATATTACAAAGTTGGCAAACGTAGGCAGTGGGCTTGGCTTGGACTTCAGCTTCTGCATGTATCTTAGATTTGTGGGGGCCCTGCTTGCCACCCCCAATGGCGACCCTAAACTTGTGACCCCCCTAAACCCATCCCATGACCCCCCTGGGGGTTGCCACCCTCAGATTGAGAAACACTGATATAGTAGATAGTATAAACAAATCTTTGTCTGTATGAAATGTTAGTTTGGACTGACTTTGCTAGTGCTTTTTATGTAGCCTGTTGTAAAACTAAGCAAATATCTAGATGAGTTGATGTACCCCCTGTACCCCCAGGGACGGCAAGTTATATGGGCCCATGGTGCCCGGGCTTGAGAAAATTCAGGGCCCAGGGGACCCAACTCCACCAATGTTCGGGGCCGGGTCTCTCTCCCAGCCCCGCCTGCCGCCCCCACGCACCTCTCCCGGCCCCGGCTGCCACCCCCGCGCGCCTCCCCCAAGCGCCCCTGCCTTCCCTGGGCAGCGGGCGGCTGCCCCCTGCAGCTCCGCACTGTGCTCCCTCGCCAGCCGCTGCCGCAGCCGGCTACAAGGAAGCGGCGCTGGGGGCAGGCTGAGGTGGCTGCTACGCCTGCGGAGGGAGGAGGGAGGAGCGCATGGCAGCCCTCCCCCCCGCCCCCCCGGCAGGAGACTCCGAGTCGACTCGAGGGAGGGGAGGGGGAGGCTTATCCTGGCCGGACCTCCTGAGCAGCAGCCTGGGGGGGCTTGGATGAGTGTCGTGTTGGGGGTCGGTGAGGAGGCCCCCCCTTCCTCTCCCCCAGAGCTCGCTGCCGCCAGCAGGGAGAGGGCTGGGGGAAGTCCTCCTCTCTGGCCCCAGCCCAGGGTCAGCCTGCCTGCTGCACCCCAAACTCCTCATCCTTGGACCAGCCGCACGCCCCCTCCCACACCCAAACCCTCTATCCCAGCCCAGAGCCTGCACCCAGCACCCAAACTCCAACTCAGAGCCTGCACCCCAAACTCCCTCCCGCACCCAGACTCCCTCCCAGAGCCTGCACCCCAAACCCCCTCCCACACCCAGACTCCCTCCAGAGCCCGCACTCAAACTTCCTCCCAGAGCCTGCACCCCAAACCCCCTCCCGCACCCAGACTCCCTCCCAGAGCCCGCACCCCAAACCCCCTCCCGCACCCAGACTCCCTCCCAGAGCCCGCACTCAAACTTCCTCCCAGAGCCTGCACCCCAAACCCCCTCCCGCACCCAGACTCCCTCCCAGAGCCCGCACTCAAACTTCCTCCCAGAGCCCGCACTCAAACTTCCTCCCAGAGCCTGCACCCCAAACCCCCTCCCACACCCAGACTCCCTCCCAGAGCCCGCAGCCCCTCCTGCACCCCAGCCCCCTGCCTCAACCCAGAGCCTGCACCCAGCACCCAAACTCCATCTCAGAGCCTGCACCCCTCCTGCACCCAAACTTCCTCCCAGAGCCTGCACCCCAAGCCCCCTCCCGCACCCAGACTCCCTCCCAGAACCTGCACCCCTCCTGCACCCAAACTTCCTCCCAGAGCCTGCACCCCAAACCCCCTCCCGCACCCAGACTCCCTCCCAGAGCCCGCACCCAAACTTCCTCCCAGAGCCTGCACCCCAAACCCCCTCCCACACCCAGACTCCCTCCCAGAGCCCGCAGCCCCTCCTGCACCCCAGTCCCCTGCCTCAACCCAGAGCCTGCACCCAGCACCCAAACTCCCTCCCAGAGCCCGCAGCCATTCCTGCACGCCAGCCCCCTGCCTCAACCCAGAGCCTGCACCCAGCACCCAAACTCCATCTCAGAGCCTGCACCCCTCCCGCACTCAAACTTCCTCCCAGAGCCTGCACCCCAAATCCCCTCCCGCACCCAGACTCCCTCCCAGAGCCTGCACTCAAACTTCCTCCCAGAGCCTGCACCCCAAACCCCCTCCCACACCCAGACTCCCTCCCAGAGCCTGCGCTCAAACTTCCTCCCAGAGCCTGCACCCCAAACCCCCTCCCGCACCCAGACTCCCTCCCAGAGCCTTAGGCAGGTGTAGGGGGAGGCGGGACTTGGACCCATTCTGAGCAATGCCAAAAAATATACAAACCTGCCGCCCCTGTGTGTACCCTCAGGGGTATGCGTATCCCTGATTGAGAACCACTGCTCTAGCAGATGGGTTCCCAACCTGGGGGGCACAGCCACCCTGCCCTTTCCTTATTGCCAAATGGGACAGGCTCTTGGCTAGTTTGGAAGGGGACTCTGGGAGGGTCCTAGTATAGGAAAGGGAGTGTCCATATGGGGAAGGTTGAACGCCTGCTGCTCTAGTACTTTGGGTTGTTAGAAGCTGTCACAATGAGGTCTATACTATATAGGCTTGATCCAAAACCTATTGAAGCCAATGGAAGTCTTTCCATTGATTTCAATGGTCTTTGGGTCAGGCTGCAAGCCAGGAAGTATGGTGATGGTGTCGTAATCAGGACTTGGGTGCTGTATTTCTGCTGGGATGTGTTGTAGGAGGGTATCACATACAGTCACAGTCAAAGACCGAGTACTGTAACAGTCATTACTAATATTACTACATGGATCCCGCAACTGCTGATCTTTTAATGGTGACCCTTGCACCTCGGATGCCTGAGAAGTAGGAGTCTGACACCACTAAATGCACATCCTGACGTGCACGGCAGCACTCCTAGGTTGGCCACTGTAATGGTTTAACTAGTCCTCTTGCCTCACTGTGAGTGATATGGTTTCACAGCAGAAGCCTCATCAGCCACTGGGGCCCTGTAATAGAAAGGAGTAAAACAGAGCCCCTGAGAAGCTGGAGAGGACCTGCAACCCCCAGACAGGGCTTTCTCTGGGCTCCAGTAGTTATCAGCCCCCCGTGGAATCAGGACGAGGCCTTTTGTAAATTACAGTTTTCCCTGTATGCTTCAGCTCTTTGGAGTCTATTTCAACTCAAGAGAGAGGACAGATTTCATTCTGACTGTTATGGATGGCCTGATGAATCACTGCAACAATAACTGCCAGCCAACTGCAGAGGGATTGCTGTCTGCCATGGTGAACAGCGGTGGGACTAAGGTGGAGAAGGTATGGGGCGCTGCTGCTGAGATGGACGGAAACTAGAATTCCCAGTGCTGGGAACAGTCATACGTTCAGAGAGTTTAAGGCCAGAAGGAACCATCAGATCTTCTAGTCTGATTCCTGTATCTTGGAAAACATAATCCCAACTATACATACAAACGGAGGGGGTCTAAATCAGCTGTTACCACTCAAGGGTGGAGTCATCATGGACAATTCTCTGAAAACATCCACTCAGTGTGCAATGGCAGTCAAAAAGGCTACCAGAATGTTAGGAAGCATTAGGAAAGGGATAGATAATAAGACAGAAAATATCATATTGCCTCTGTATAAATCCATGGGATGCCCACACCTATAAATTCATGAATGGTGTGGAGAAAGTAAATAGGGAAGTTTTATTTATCCTTTCACACACACACACACACAGACACACACACACACACAAACCTGGGTTAATACAAACCTAAGGAAATATTTCTTCACACAACACAACTCGTAACTCATTGCCAGGGGATGTCGTGAAGGCCAAAAGTATAACCAGGTTCAAAAAAGAATTAGAGAAGTTCCTGGAGGACAGGTCCATCAATGGCTATTAGCCAAGGTGGTCAGGGGTGCAACACCGTGCACAGGGTGTCCCTACGCCTTCTGATTGAAACTGGGACTGGGTGACAGGGGATGGATCACTCGATAAATTGCCCTGTTCTGTTCATTTCTTCTGAAGCATCTGGAACCAGCAGAAGACAGGATACTGGACTAGATGGACAATTGGTCTGACCCAGTATGGCCATTCTTATGTTACCTCTGTATTGTGCCTAGATAGGACTCATCTCCTTTGAGCCATTGATATGTGGTCTTTGCGACAATGCACCTTGTAAGGCTCTGAAATGAGCCCTGCCAATAATATAGGAAATTGTGACTTTTAGGCAAAACCTAGAGGCTAACTCTGATTCTCCAGGGATGCTGAGGTTCCCTCTTGCCCCAGCTGCAGGATGGGATGAGAGTCTTGTCCCGTCTCATCTAGTTCCCTCTCTCTCAGGCAGCAGACCTTGTGGCTGGGGTTTGCAGCCGGTTGGATTCAGTCCAGCAGCCCAGCTCCAGGACCCTGATGAAGAAGTTAGTGGCCCTGCTGGCTGGCGAGGCGGAGCATCTGGACACAGTGATCTCATGCCTTCTGGACTACTCCTTCCCTACAGACAGGTACGAAATGCCTCCACTCTGCAGGCCTCGCGTGATCCTTTGAGGCCCTATATGAGAACCTCACCACTGAGCACATTGTTTGGTCTTACTAAGGCAAAGTATAAAGCACTGACTGTTGAGGACTGAATCTCCCCCCTCTACATGGGACAAATTACCTGCCCTCTCCTCCTGATGGCTCTTCTCTTTTCAGCCACAAACCACAGCGAGCGAAATCCGCCTGTCAGAGATTCCTCTCCCCCATTCCCTGAATGTGTCTCCCCATGTGCAAGGCAGGAGCTCTCATTCCCAGTCCCCCTCTCCCGGCCCCTGGGACTTGTTAGAGATCTGCCTGTGGGAGGGGTTCTCAAAAGCACAGTCCCCCACACCTACGGTCAGTGCTCATGGGTCCTGGAGCAGGGGGTGGATTTAAATCTGTGTTCTTGAGTTCACTATCCCTTTGCTACTCCGTCTGGCAAGCGCAGAGCTCATTCCGCCGTTCTCATTCATCGGAACGTACAGATAGTGAGCCTAGGTGGAACGTTTGCTGTCTGAAGCACATTTGTGTTTGGGCAGGAAAAGTTGAGCAACAGTGATTACGCAAAGCGTGGTTTTATGATGGATGATCCCAAGCGGTGAGTTCCAAAAACAATCCATATCAGCAGGGCCGGCTCCAGGCACCAGCAAAACAAGCAGGTGCTTGGGGCGGCACATTTCTAGGGGCGGCATTCTGGAACCGGCCATCATAGGTGCTGACTCCGGGGCATGGGGAAAAAGTGCCCCCGCCACCCCAGCTCACCGCCCCAGCTTGCCTCCGCTCCACCTCCACCTGCTTCCCTGAGCGCACCGCCACCGCTCCGCTTCTCCCCCCTCCCTCCCAGGCTTGCTGCGCGCGAAACAGCTGTTTCGCGCAGCAAGTCTGGGAGGGAGGAGAAGTCGAGCAGCAGGGCGCTCGGGGGAGGCGGCGGTGGTGGAGCGGAGGTGAGCTGGAGCGGGGAGCGGATCCTCTACCCCCCTTTACTTCCTGCGCCCCCCCCACCGTAGCTCACCTCCGCTCTGCCTGCTCCCCTGAACGCGCCGCTGCTCCGCTTCTCCCCCCTCCTTCGCCTGAGAGGGAGGGGGGAGAAGCAGAGTGGCAGCGCACCCGGGGGAGCAGGCGGAGCGGAGGTGAGCTAGGGCAGGAGGTTGCGGGGGCCCCCAGGACGCAATGGGGGCAGGGGGGGAAATGTGGCACGCCCAGGGGAGGAGGCGGGGCTGGGGATTTGGGGAAGGGGTTTGGAAAGGGTGGAGTTGGGGCAGGGCTGGGGGAGAGGGGCACACAAAAAAAAGTGGGGGCGGCCAAAATTTGTTTTGCTTGGGGTGGCAAAAATCCTAGAGCCAGCCCTGCATATCAGAGGACTCCACTGAAACCCTCCCTCACACAGTTGTTGGCTGAGCGCTGTGGAGATCTGAGCCACGCTGCTGCATGCCCGCTCCCTTTTTTTTTAAAGGGAATTTAATGCTGGTGAAAGGTGCCCCATTGACACCCTTGGACAATGAAGACCTCAGCTGCAGCCCAGGAAGTGACGATGAAGCTTCCTCCACACTGCCCCTAACAACACTCTGAGCTCATAGCTGGAGGGGCTGCCGACTAGGCAAGAAAGGCTCATTCAGCCTCCATGTCCTGTTCAATCCCTGAACCTACCAACAAGGGCCAAGTGTGGTGGTTGACTCTGTAATGTGGACAGCGTGCACTGGGCACTGGTCCGAGACCCTTAGTTCATTTCAGATAGGACATCTGCTGCTAGAGAAGCTGTATTAGCCATTAGCCATCAGCCTCTCGGTATTAGCCATCAGCCAGTAACAGGTCGTGACCAATTGAGGCCAGATTCACACTGGCAGCCTTGAGCTGAAATGCTCCATATCCTGTGCCAGTGATTCTCAATCTGAGGTCCATGGAGTCCTTGTTCATGCTCCACATTGAATTGCACAAGCTCTGGGGACTGGACTGCTGGGCAGGGCGTTGGCTCCACAGGAGGATTTCTCTTACAAAGAGGTTACATTGGTGAAGAGGTTTAATAGCTTTTCTCCTAAGCCATCCAGTCCCTCATGTTGCCGTATTTCTGAATTTCTAGCAATGCGGCCGAGCTATGGCAGTTCCTATCTGCTGACCCGGCCCTCGGAGGACAGGTGATGGAGAACCTGGTTGTGAAGCTGCAGAGTCACCACAGCTCTGAGCACCAAGCCTCTCACACGTCTGCTGCCGTAAGTCCCTGTTCGAACATCCATAGCCCCATACAGTAAAATCTATCCTATGTCTCTGTCACACGGCACACTCACCGCCAACGCGCCTCCTCATGCCAGGACATGATGTTGCAGGGCTTATTCCACACTGGTGTCCCCTTGTCCAGCCTCTTGGTTCTGCAACACTCCGCAGGTTCCATGGTCTGGCCCTCTGGCCACGTCACCTCTTCCAGGGTTAACAGAAAAGTCCAATATGGGAAAACCCAACATGTAGTGGCCTCTGTGCCAGACCCTCAGCCCCCATCTGAGCCTCATCATTCTTGGTCTCTTAGTCCTGAGGTCGGTACTTTGCCTCTTGCTGGGGAACCCAGACCTGACCTCTGCTCTGGGTTCCAGCCCACGGACCCCATGAGAGGCTGCTAAGGACTGTTCCTTCAATCCCTCACCACTTCCCTGAACTGCTCCTCCCTTTTTCCTGCTTGTTAGCAACTCCCATGGGTCTGCAGCTTCTGCTTTTCCTGCCCTGGATTTGTGGCTCCTTGTGACTTCTTCCCACCCAACTTCTGAGGAACTTCCTCAAAGCTGTTCCCAGCCTCCCTGGCAGCAGCTGGGCTGTGTTTCAAACAGTCCTTCTGGTTTCCCTCCATAAGATAGGAGTCCCTGCCTCCTAGATTTCCTCCTGGAGGTGGCATTTACTTCAGGCAGTCCCTCCACCTCTCCTGCAGGCAGGACTCCCCCAGTCTCCTCCTTTATGCTGGGTTGTAAGTTAGCCAACTGTGGGGCCTTAGCCAGATTCTCCTGGTGGCCCTTTTTCCCCAGTCAGTCCTCAGGCTCAGAGGGTTCAGGCATAGGTGCTGGAACTGGGGGAACGGGGGTGCTGTAGCACCCCCTGGCTTGAAGCAGTTTCCATCATATACAGGGTTTACAGTTTGGTTCAATGGCTCTCAGCACCCCCACTACACAATGTGTTCCAGCACCCCTGGGTTCAGCCTTCTCCTGCTGGTGTTTTCTCTGCTAGGAGGGAGGAGTCAGCATGTATGCTGATCCCCTTCCTAAAGCTCATCCCAATTCACTGGGAGAGAGGGGAGTCCTGGCCCTCCCATTTTGCAAGGCTCCTGGTTCCAGGTCCTTACAGAAACATAACAGGAGTTCCTCCTGAGCACGACTTATTCCTTGGACCACTTCTTCCCTACCAGTATTTCCCAGCTCCTTACGTATATCAGACATCTCAAAATCTGACAGGGCCACGCCACGTGACAAGGATGGGCTGACCCCTAGCACCGCTACCTTTACAGGGACAGACTATCCCCTCCGTTTTGGGGCTACTCCATAATGTCCTGACAAACCCTTGGGGGAGGGTTCCATTCATCGCATCCATGTTGGAGCTCTGAGAAACCGCTGTGACACTGTCTGCCCTGGTGCCAGCTCAGGATAGGGTTGCAGGCTAATTCACTCAGATGCTAACAGAAATCAAAGACGTCAAAAGCTATTGTAGTGTAATCAGGCAGTTCACCTGTGTGTTTGTTTAGTGCAAAGGAAAAGTTAAAGGAAACACTTATCTTTATAACCTGTTGATTGCTATTGTATTGTGTATATCCCTGTAATTAGTTAACCCTAGATCAAAAGTGTGCGTTGGTGTTAAAAGATGAGAATGAACTTGATGTGTAAAGTGTATGAAAACTAATGAAGGATTCTTGTTTGCTATTACATTACATTGGCATCGTGTATATCCCTGTAATTAAATTACCCATCAAACACAATTGGAGCCTTGGAAATGTAAATGAAGAAGACTGCTAACTTCAAAGCAAGGGCTACTGTGTTTGACAACGGGAATTCACAGACTAAGTCTGAATTTCCTACTCATGAAAACCCACTTGGGTAAAGACACTGTTCAGATTGGTTTCTGGAAAAGCTATAAAATAGATGTCAAGGAATGATCCTGTATCTCTGACTGTTTGGACTCTTACAGAGAAGATGCCAAATGCAAAATGGAGATCCCCAGAAACATCTGGGTTCCTGAAAAGACTTTTAGGAAACCAAGAGATTACTACATCTCCGCTATCATTTGGGATTTACAAATTTTGACTCACCTGTTAATGTATTTTACCTGCTTTAACCTCTCAATAACTCTCATTTATTTTTCCTAGCTAATAAATCTTTAGTTAGTTTACTAGAGAATTGGCTGCCAGTGTTGTTTTTGGTGTGAGATCCAGAGTACCAATTGACCTAGGGTAAGTGACTGACCCTTTGGGGTTGGGAGTAACCTGATGTGGTGTGATTTTTGGTTTTAATAACCTTTAATCACAAAGTTCAGTTTGTCTGGGTGACAAGATAGGCTGGAGTGTCTAAGGGGACTGTCTGTGGTAAGACTGTCCTTGGTAAAACTGGTACTGTAATCCAGGAATGCACAATTCTTACTGGCTTTGTGAAATCCAATTATAGAATATACTACTAGTTTGGGGTGCCTGCCCTGTTTTATGACAGTCTGATCTAAGATTGGCACTCACAGTTGTGAACCACTCCAGAGAGCGTGACAATTGGCGTAGTCAGCACAGGAGTCACATGCCACAGGTCAATTGGGCTTAAAGATCATAACCCAACACTATTTAAAGTTTAAATTTGATATGGAGAGTTTTAAGGGTTAAAGATGAGTTACAATGGGTGAATCACAATCCTATGAGAGTCTTGACTCAAAAAAACTTGAAAAAGTATGTAAAGAAAGGGGGCTATCTGTTAAGAAGAAAGCCGCAGAACACGAACTGAGAGATTTGCTCATGGACTTTGTCCAAAAAGCAGGGTCTCAGCCCCCCTATACCCCAGATGCAGAAGAAAAGGCCCCTCTGAGGCACTTGGAAGCCAAGAAACAATGCAAGCATGAAAGAATGACGGTGGAAGTCCAAATGAGGGAGAAGAAAGATGCCGAGGAAGCTGATGAAAGAGCCACTCTTCTCTTCATTAATTTATTCTCTCCCATTCTTAGTCCCATGAGGCATTACCCCCACCCCAAGCATGCTGTGTCTGCAGCCCCTGCAGGTCAGGAAGCTCTGCGAGATCCGAAATCAAAGCTAGGTCCCCTGTGTGGCAATGCAGCCTAGTGTCACCAGACTCCACAAGGCAAAGCCTTCAACCTGCCAGTGCCCGGCTTCCCCCGCCCTGCTGCTCAGGGCAGTTTAACTCGGTTTGTTTCTCCATGAATCAGGGGAGTTTCATAGCACATAAGCAGGAAGTCCTGAGAACTGATGCAGGAGGGAGTAGGATTTCCAAGTAAGCTTGTGTCTGTCTTGTTCCCTCTTCAGGCCACATGCGCCCTCTATGAGATGATCTCGGTGAGCAAGTCCAGAGATGCCATAACCCGCCTCTATCCTCAGCTGCTAATGGCTCTTCTTGTCGAAATCCATTTCAGCCTGGGACAGAGCATACCAGGGGATAAAGTCTCTGGAAGGGAAAGCAGCCGGCAGAGCCTCCACACCAGGTACTGCGCCTACTGGAAAGTCAACGGTCTAATTACATGGACAGTCATAGAGAAGTCATAGTTCTCTTCTCCAGCTCTCATGTGGCCCCTGCAGGTTTTCCATAACTCTCTAATTCTGAGGGAGTTAGCAGGCAGGGCTTAGGTTGCAAGGGTGTCTCTCAGTGGTAAATGACATACCGACCAATGCACTGCAGAGGAAGTAGAAAGACTATCCCAGCAGCTATGGGGAGAAATTAGTGGGAGCCAATTTGCCAGTGTGTCAAAGGAATGTGGGTCCGACACTAAAGGGCTGAAGTTCTCCTGTTCTGTGACATTGACATGCCCTAGTGCTGATGTGCAATTGTCTGTAGGATTTGCTCAGAACTCTTTCTCTTTCTTCATATTACTAAATTGTATTACTATAGTGCCTAGGAACCCCAGTCACGAACCTGTGCCTTCCTAAGCTCTATTTAAACCATTGGTGTGTCTTTCCACACACAAGTGAATCCGTCACTCCCTGACAGACCTACCATGAGGGGGCTCCTGGCACTCAGTCACGCTGGTGTGTTGTTTGAATCTAGCTCTGCAGTGGAGGCTATAAAGATGCTGCTTCTCTGTGTTGGCTGCCGTTCCGAGCTGACTGTTATGGAGAAGGAGCAAGGCTGGATCCTCCTACAAAGCCCCCAAGATCACCTCCGTGGGGTGAGCCTGCTGGCCAGGTAATACACAAGCATTTTCCATGCAGTCAGTCCTGCTAGTGGGGGCAATTCCAGAATGAAACATTCTTCACTTCTGGGCTGCCATGTGGCCCCAAGCTGACCCCTCACCCCCTTGTTGCAGAACGTGCTTCTTCCCTTACTAACAAAGGTATTTCTGCTTTGTGTCACAGAGCCATGGTGCACTATGCTTGCCCTGAGACCACAAGGATGCTGCTGGACCTAGTGATCCCACTCCTCGACAGAGGTGATAAGAAACACAGGCTGACCATGATGGCCTTCTTTGTAGAAGTAAGTTTCATTAGCTGATGAGAGTAATTCGGTCTTGTGTCCTAGATTAGTGAGCAACTCCTCAAATCAAGCCTTTGAGACTCATTATTGCGCTACATAAACGATGAGCTTTATTGGTCATGTCCACATTGCCAGGTGTCCATGCAGCACTAACTAGGCTCCCCCAGTCCTGTCCCAGCACGCTCAGTGTAAAATCTGAGTTGGATCCTTTAGGGGATCATTGGTTGCTCCAAAGTTGTAATCAGGAGCCTGATGGGAATATCCAAGAAACTAAGGTTCTGTAGAACAGCATCAGCCTGGACTCTCCCGAAGGGCAGCTGGGTCTCCTGTCGGCATCAGCCTTTCTGCAGGTCCATGAAAGGTTCCTCCCTGCGAAGTCACTAAGGAAAAGCAAAGAGGGGCATTGAGAGTGGGTATGGAGGAGAGAGGATCATGGTAAAAGCTCCCCCAGATGCAGGATCATTAGCTCTGAATGTGGTGAGCAATCTTTAACCTTCTCTATTGGATGGGTTAGTTAGAGGCACATCACCAGGAATGAGGTGGCTCTATAGTCCATCGCTAGGTTGTCCTCCCCATTTCCACGGGTTCTGTCTGGCTAGTTCCTATTTTCAGTTTTCAGGGATTGTCTCCTCATCTAACTCATTAAGGGATGGGGTTTAATTCTCTCCTCACCAGGAGTCCAATCCTGGGCCCATTGAGATCAATGGCAAAACTTCCACTGACTTCAGTGGGGTCAGGATTTCAGCTCAGGGGTTTGATTTCTCAGTCCCAGCTTTCGCGTTATCTCAGAGTGGCTTGTTCTGCTTCACAGGGTCACCACGAGGGGTTCGGCTGCTCTTGGCAAACCCCCAGATGCACAAGAGTCCGCCATACAAATGGTCACTGAACATTTTGTTGCCCTTACATGTTCTCCTGAAGGGTAGAGCAGCTCTGCTAACGCCTCTGGCTGAGTCTAGTGCTAATGGCCAGGAAGTCAGTGGGAGGACTGGGTGTCACACACAAAGTGGGGCTGATGTATAGCAATGGACGGTACAACATGGAGGTTATGATGCCTCTCCACAGAACCGACACACAAAGTTTTCCAGTAAGCACCTGCTGCTGATTCGCTCTGTGTTGTTTTCAGCTTCTGCGTTACGAAGAGGCCAAGAAGCTCCCACATCCAGACACTTTGGACCGTCTCGAGGAGTGGACAAAACACCCCAGCCCAGTTTTCCGTTCACTTGGTCTAAGAGGACTCTGCATCCTGGCAACCCAACCAGGGAAGGTGAGAGCCCAGGCTTGGTTAACTGTAAAACGACGAGGTGGCTGTGACCCAGTGGACTGAGTTCTGGGCAGGCAGTGAGGCACAGTGTTCTGAGCCCACCTCTGCTGCTGGCTTGCTGACCCTCTCGGTGCCTCCATTTCCCCAGCAGGAACGGGGATCACAACGGCCCCTCAATGCAGATCTTTCCTCGGAGAGTATTTTAGATGGGATTTTACTGCTTGGATTTCAGGTGGACGTTATCATTCTCCTAGGGCTACCACACGTCCGGGTTTCCTCGGACATGTCCGGCTTTTCGCTCTTTAAATAGCTGTCCGGGGGTGGATTTCTAAAAATCTAAAAATGTCCGGGATTTCCCCCGAGTCGGCTATTTATCGACCGAAAAGCAGCTGACAGGGCGGCCGAGCGCCGCTCGCATTGGGGCCTCGGCAGCCAAAGCCCCTTCCCAGCTCCCCCAATCCCCTGCAGCCTTAGCACGCCGCCTGGCAGCGCTGGGGGGCGGGGCTGTGCGCCCATGAGGGAACGCGGCGGTGGGGCTGGCAGCGGCGGCCAGAGCCCCTCCCCCACTTCCCCCCCCTCCTCCACAGCCACAGCACGCCGCTCGGCAGCACTCGGGCGGGGCGGGGCGCTCCTTGGGGCTCGGAGCCAGACACCTGCTCTAAGCCGAGTGGCACGGTAAGGGGGCCAGGGAGTTGGAGAAGGGGGGCAGTCAGGGGACAGGGAGCGGGGGGGGTTTGGATGGGTCGGGAGTTCGGGGGGGCTGTCAGGGGGCAGGAAGTGGGAGGGAGTGGCTAGGGGGCAGGGCTACCCCCCCCAATGGAGTGTCCTCTCTTTGAAAGTTCAGATAGGGTAACCCTAATTCTCCCCCATGCAAATTACCCCAGCAGCATTCCTGTTCCTTCTTGGAGAGACCATTCGTGGTGCTGTCACAAAGGAAGACCTTGATTGGTCTAAAGACCTTAGCGAGCACACAGGGCCCTGTCTCATCGCCCCCTCCAGTGGCAAGACCCAACATTGCAGCACTGCCTCAGTTTTCCCCTCCTCGGCTTGACTTCACAAATACCTCGTTCAATAACACCCGTATTCAGGCTCATTTATTAAGACAGACAAGCCTTTGAAGGCCAAAGATAAAACCCTCAGAATCAAACCTGACAATGTCCAACAGACTAAAAATTAGAAACAGGATCTTCTGCCATTACCACATCTCCTCTTCTGAGCTCACTCAACAAAGGTTCCACCCTGTCCTTAGTAAACATAAGAAAAATTAACTTTGGCCCCCTTCCTGGGCACCCCTTCTGCAAGCTTTTTGCCCCTAGGCTCTGCGGAGTACTTTGTTCTCTTGGGGGAGGACTGCTTCCCAAGGCTTCCTCCCTGGAGGCCCTTTTCCCCCATCAGATTCCCCCTGCCTTCCCTCCCAGGGTACTCTAGGAGCCACTCCCCCCTGCTCCTGCTTCCCCTTCCTTCCTGACAGCCCAAAATAGTTCTCTCCTCCTCCGCTGCATCTGATTAATGCATGGAGCTGGCTGGCCCCAAAGTCTCTGGCCCTGAGAGAGGCAGAGCACTCTCTTAAAGAGTGTTTGTGGCCCTGTCCCCAAATGATATTTCAATGCCTTGCACTATCAGGTCCAAGTTTCTCAAACTTTGCAGAGGGTTCAGCTCTCACCTAGGACTCCCCATGGGCCAGGTTTGATTTTTTCCCCAAGTTTCACCCTTTGGGGGATTGTCCGCATGGGAAAAGAAGGTGGCTAGAAGTTTTCGTTTGTTTGTTTGTAAGTGGAAAAACTGCCCTACAGCTCAGAGACGCAATCACCCCAGGAAAAAATCACAATTGACTGGGGAGACAGCATGGAACATTTCCATCCAAAAAGGGAATGTTTTTAGGAGCGTATCAAAAGGAGCAACTAGAATGGAAACTGTGTACCAGCCTTAACTATGGAGATTGCTGCCAGCATCTGCTATAATAATAATTAATAGCACGTAGAAAAGAGAGAAAAGCCCCGAAGCAAACCACAGCTTTGCCCACCCTACACCAGAACGACCCGGGACGGGGTTAGGATTCACTGATTGCCTCGTCAGGCATCCCCATCGATTCTAAAGCACCACGCCTCCGACTGTGGAGACGGAGCTTCTCTCTGACTTGGTGCCACGGGGTAGAATAAACACAGCCCTGGCACTGTGGCGTGTACTCACTGGAGGGCTGGGAGATCTGATGAGCCCCCCCATGTGTGTGTGTGTGTGTAGGTGGACCAAGTCAAGGCCCTGCTGCCTGCCATCCTTTGGGGTTCGGATGAGATGGATGATGGGAGTATTCTGGAGGCCATCTCAGCTGTTCAGAACCTTCTGCAGAGCCTGGATGGGAGTGAGCTCACCAGCGTGGCCAGGAAGCTAATCCCCTTATTCGATGCTGTAAGTCAGGATCTCTTGACCTGCCCATCCCCAGCCAGGCAGTGTTGTGACACTGGAGTCATAGTGGTGGCATATCTGACCTGATCAGTTCCGAGCCATTGCCTGGGCCTCAGGCATTGGTGACCCCTTGGTCTCTCGTGTTCTCTGTTTGTGGCATGCAACCGTTTGGTCTCCTGAGGACTGATCTGCTTTAATCTAACTCAAGTTAACATGCTCAATGTAGTGGTCATGGGGTGAAATGTAATGTCCTGTGCTTTGGAGTCTAGATGAATGAATGACCCTTAAATGCTATGAAACGATGAAAGTGTTGAACCCATTAAAGAAACCCTCCAAAGAGCCCTTCACTGTGGATGGAGTCAGCACTTACAGGAGGCCTCCAGGGAAATTTAGGAACCACTGTCCTAACCTGTGTTGTCTGCCCCTTCACCCAAACCTTTCTGCAAATGGGTGCCCTCTTGGTGGGCAGACCATGGAGTTATTAGTCAGACTGGCCCCTATCTGTGGTTTGCATTGTGCCGAGCTCACCCTGTAAGGAGAGTGTGAAGCTCCCTCAGTGAGATCCCCTCATGGTTGTGTGTCCATCACAGGTGAGACCCCAGGTGCGCTCTGCTGCCATCATGCTCTTTACAGAGTTGCTTAACACGGTGAAGAGGAGGCAGAAGCCCCTGCTGCAGGAGGAAGTGACCCGCAGCCTGGTCCCACTGCTCCTTCACTTACAGGACGAGGACCCTGACGTGGGCAAGGTGAGTCCCGCTGCCATGTGCTCCCTGGTGCAGCAGGCCCTGACTGCTCCAGCTCTCCTGCTAGATCTGTCTCCAGAGCCGCCTCCCAAAAGTGAAAAATCTCAGCCCTACCCGCTTACCCAAGCAAGTTCCCTGGCCTTCAATGGACACACAAGTGGAGATGTTTTATCGCTCCCAGCAGCCACTTCCTAAGTCACTGAACTGCAGCCACCATGAAGATCAAACTCCAGGAGCCTCCACTAATAGGAACAAAGAGACACCAAGGGTCAGCAGGATACCATGTGACCCCCATATTCCTTTCCCTCATTGATCATTTCAGCTGGCTTTTCACTGCAGAGTGACCACAGATTCCAGCTCTTCTCATGATGCAAACTCTCCTTGTCCCATTTTGTATTGCAGAGGTGTCAGAAAGCCTTGGCTGGGTGTTTTCAGCTCCTGGGATGGTCTTGTCCTAAGCAGATTAACAGCAAGAAGGCTTGGCACACCCATCCCCGGGTGGTGGACAAGATCTGCCAGCACTCTGTAAGTGAACAATCGGCTTCTCGTGAGTGCTGCTTCTAGATGTGGGACCGGAAACGTGTTCCCTCACTCACTGCTCTGATTGCATGTCTAGTACTAGCATACTGCACTCTGGCTTCCTCTTAGAAGCACCCAACTCCCCCACTCCTCCCAGTGCCTGTCAGATCTGAACAGCCAGACCTGGCCAGGAGTTCAGTACGGAGGTGAAAGCTCACAACATAAAGAATCAGTTGATGGCAAAAATGCCTTCCGAATCCTGCAGGAAACTGGATGTCCCCATTTTTCACCTTACCCCAGCCCATTGGCCACTTCTGCACCGTATTTCCTATGCTCTGCACCCTCTCTAATGTCCTCCCCAGATGAAGCCCATACAACCAGGCTTCAGTGTTCTCTAGTGCCAGGCTCCAGCCCTGCAGTGCCAGCAGCTCAGACACCAGCAATGTGTCTGGTGACACTTTGAAATGGTCATTTAATGACTCCCTGGCATGTAGATGGTCGCCCCCAGGATACATGGAGATGGGAGCTGCATTCTTCCCACCCCTCCAAGCCAAGCAGCTACCTGGAGATGAAATCTCTCTTCTCCTCACCCTGCGGCCCCAGCAACAAGAAGCTTCTTTGGTTTCTATTCCTAGGTGCTGAAGCTCAAGAGCGTATCTGACATCTTGCTCCAATGTCTGGATCACCTCCAAAGCCCCCAGGCTCCAATACGACGGGCAGCAGCCATCTTTATCGGTAACCACGACTTTTCTTAAGCAACTTCTATCTGAGAGGTTGTCCCGTGTTCTGCTTGGAGGGCACTAGCAGCAAGAATTAACCCCCTGGGATCCTAATGTCTAGATTTCCTGCCCTTGAGGCAGTTGGGCTGGGGATTATATCAAAAGGCCTGGAGCAAATTACAACCCTATCCTCCAGCTCCACCGACTGGAATCCCTGTGGGACTGCAGCAATACCATAGCCATTGGCAATCAGGCTCTCTGTATCTTCCAAGACATGAGCTTCTTTGTCTTGGAGCTTGTGGACTTGTCTGATTATCCCAGGGACCACTTGAAAGCTGTTTTGCTTGTTGGAAAGACTGACATTTTTTAAAAGGTAGCCCCAGGGGAGGTGAAAACTCCTGCAAGATTCATTTCCATTGTACGTTCCAGGTTGCACTGTTCAAAGCTCAGAGCCCGCCATGGTCAGGCAAGAGAAGGAGCTGATACTTCAGTGTAAGTAGTTGCCACATGGCTGTGTTTGCATGTGGAAGGAGAGCTCATGCTCCTTGTAGAATATCAGGGTTGGAAGGGACCTCAGGAGATCACCTAATCCAACCCCCTGCTCAAAGCAGGACCAATCTCCAGATAGTGTTTGTTTGTTTGTTAAACCCCAGTTCCCTAAATGGCCCCCTCAAGGATTGAACTCACAACCCTGGGTTTAGCAGGCCAATGCTTGAACCACTGAGCTATCCCTCCCACTTGTGAACCAGTCTAGGAAAAAGTGCAACTCCCCCGCCATGCTGCTGCATTGAGTTCAATTTAGACGTGGCCAGAGATAGCTGTTGGGAGAGCCTGGACATCAGTCCCAGCTTTGTTTTCTCTGATGTCAGGCATCACTTCCATCTCCAGGTGCCAGAAGGTTTTACCAGGAGAAAGTAAATGCCAGGCAGGGTGAGAGGCCCTGGCATGTGTCAGGGAGATGGTGCTAAGGAGGTGGATGCCCCAGAATGCAGTGGAAGATGGTGCTGCCAAGGGCAGATGTCCCTGAGGACTTAAGCGGTTATCAGCTGGCGATGACACTGATAGCCCTGGTGGGTCCAGAGCATCTGGGAGGAGTTAGTTGCTGTGGAAGATCAGGGGCGGCTCCAGGCACCAGCGCAGCAAGTGCGTACCTGGGAAGGCAAGCCTCGGGGGGGCGGCGTGCCGGTCGCCGTGAGGGCGGCAGTCAGGCAGCCTTCGGCGGCATGCCTGCGGGAGGACCGCCGGTCCCGCAGCTTCGGCGGCAATTCGGCAGCAGGTACGCTGAAGGCGCGGGACCGGCAGATCACCGACAGAAACGCCGCTGAATCCGTGTGACCAGCGGACCGCCCGCAGGCATGCCACCAAAGGCCGCCTGACTGCCGTGCTTGGGGTGGCAAAAAACATAGAGCCGCCCCTGTGGAAGATACAGAGGCCCATGGTGCAGGTGCTAGGGCATGCTAATACGATATGTGTTTTGACCTGAGCTTCCTCTCTCTGTCTCAGCTCTCAGTGGCCTGCAGCAAGATCCGGATTCCTCTGTCCGTGTCAGTGTCTCACGGGCCATTCAGCAAGTTCGGGATGGTGGCAGAAACCAGTCACCTCAGACCCTAGGAGCTAGATTCAGGAACCTGTTCTGCTGCTTGACTGGCCAGGAGGAGAGGGAAAATGCTCCTGACAGAGATCTCTTGGGTGGCCCGGACCTTTCCCAAAGCCACCGATGGGACTCAGGAGGGCCCTGAGTTCCCACAGAGAAGTTGGTGACTGGAGGAGGTCAGCTGAGCCACCACCCCAGCCCCGAAGCCAGTGCCTGCATGATCCTGTGGTAATTACCTGCATTGTTCCCCATGAGATGTAGGCAGCTGGGGATGAGTTTAAGTGACCCCAGTACTCAGCAGAATGATGGCGACTGGCTCCAGCTAAACAAAAGGGTGACAAGACTGTTAGTGTAAAACCAAGGGCATTTGCTCTCACGTCTCTGTCTTCCTTCCATAATGGAACGAATTGCAAGATAGTTGGTTCATTACATCAGCCACGGCATTAATGACCTTTTCCCTTTCTTCTGATTAGCCTCCGATCCGAAGATGGAATGCTGGGCTAGATGGACCACTGGTCTGATCGAATATGGCTGTTCATATGATCCAGGCCTCTAGTTCCCCTTGGACAGTTAAATAAAACCCTTCATCTCACCATCCATTGACATTATATAATCTCACTTTTCTTTAGACACTTGGGCCAGCACTTTCAAACATGGATGTCAATAGTTAGATACCTAAATCCATACTTCTTCTTCAACGCTTAGCCGAACGGTCGGCCGTAGCAATTGTTCACCATTGATCCGTTCCTGTGTTGACGGGCCGAGAGCCCAATGTCGGAATAGACTTCAGGCACCCATGTAATAGGGGGCCTGCCTTTGGGCTGCCTGCACCCCTTGATTGGTGGAATTGTCTCTCGGATGTTACGAGCCACTCAGAGAACGGCGTTCGCCGGAACATCTTGTGGATATTTTCATAATGTCTTCCAAATGGTCGTCAGTCAGAGAAGAACGTTGCTTGTTTTTATTCATGTTCATGATGGAAAATGTTTGTTCACATATGTAAGTGCGTCCAAAAATGCTGAACATTTTCAGTGCAACTTCGTTGTCCAGACTTTTGTAGAAGTGCTGCAAGCTGCTTTCTCTGTGCTTATTTCGGTAAACTGCCGAACACTGACGTTCAATAACCTCCAACTGCAAATCTAGTGGCACTTCCTCTGGAGCCACAGAAAAGGGATCTTCAATCAGCTTCAACTGGACGTCTTCTTCTTTAGACAAAGTAAGTCTTCTGTCCAATTCTTCAATCAAAAGAATGATGTGCTTTGCATATTTTTCTCCTAACTCGGTGTGTTTGTGCTGAGGGATACGCTGTGCACAAGTGGGAAAGTGACACATTTCACCTTTTGACAGCTGACTTCTGAAAAGTTTCAATTTCATTTTGAAAGCTTTCACTGCTGCACACATTTGAAAGATAAGTTGATTTTTTCCCTGAAGTTGAATGTTGAGATCATTCAGGTGTGCTGTAATATCACAAAAGAAAAAGAGATCTTGATTCCAGGACTCATTTTCAAGCTCTGGGAATTTTATTGGCCCATTTTCTAGGAATTTTGGTACCTCCTCTTTCAAAGCAACGAAACGCTGGAGCACTCTTCCTCGACTCAATCACCTCAGTTCTGTATGGTAGATTAAGTCATTGCACTCGGTGTCTACCCCTTCAAGAAAGGCTCGAAATGTCCTATGTTTTAGTCCTCTAGAACGGATGTAGTTTACAATGGAAACTACCACTGACATTACATGCTCAAATTTTAAGACTTTGCTACAAAAAACCTGCTGATGTATAATGCAGTGATGTTTGGTTATTTCTCTCCTGATAAATTCTTCAAGAAGAGTAACTGCTCCAACATTTTTTTGGCACATAGCTGGAGCACCATCAGTACAAATGGCCACCAAGTTTGTGAAATCTAATCCCGACTTATCATTCATGCACTTTATCACTTCACTGGAGATTTCCTTTCCGGTTGTGCGACCCGTCATGGAGCACATGCCAGCAAGTTCTTCAGTAATTTCAAAGTTTTTATCAATACCTCTAATAAAAATAAGAAGTTGGGCGGTGTCTTTTAAATCAGTGCTTTAATTCTCTCTAAAATAATTCTCTTTAAAGACTCTCTGCTTTAACTGATCACTTAAATTGGTAGAAATGTCAGCTATTCTTCTCCGTACAGTCATGCGTGATAGACTGACATTCTCAAATATTCCCCTCTTTTCTGGACATAACTCAGATATAGCAATCAACATACACTTTTTTAATAACTCGCCTTCTGTGAAGCATTTCCCAGCAGCAGCAATTTCCTTAGAAATTTTAAAGCTTACTTTAGTAACTGTATCGTTCTCAGTGCTCACTTTCTTGAAAATTTGCTGTTCTCTACTAAGGTTTTTCGCTAAACTGGCTACTTTAATTATTTTTTCATTTGGGCTCAATTTGGCGAGATTGGGATGCTTAGTTTCAAAGTGCCACCGAACATTGTATTCTTTCGGAACGACTACCGTTTCGCGACACACGAGGCACAGTATTTTGTCTTTGGAAATAGTACATAAGTATTTATTCGTCCATTCAATGTTGAAAACTCTGTGCTCTGATTCTATTTTTCTCTTTTTCTTTTCACTCATGGTATCCATTATGAAGCTCAAGATTTTGTTGAATAAATTCACACACAAGGGAAACACTCACAGTCACACACAAAGAGAAGAGATATCTCACGGCGCATGGCACACTAGCAAGGCACTTTTTGTGGTGTGTGGAAGCCTGTAGGTCCAGAGGTCACTATATTACTGCACACAGCAGTCAATCAATGCAGTTGTAGATAACTCTCTGCATTATGCATTTTTGTATAACTTTTATATGACTTTGTATTGAACCTCGGTACTATGTTATAGCGGGCTCCTAAGATAGTATAATTAAGGTAAAAGAAAAATTTCTTCTGTGCAAATTTTTGAAGCAGAGTTCAAATTTGTGTGCCATGAGGCAAATGCGCCCAAGTGAGTAAAATGCTTATACATTTAAAAAGTTTTAATTTGCAATTTGTGTCAATTTATATGGGTTTTCCCTCCCTCCCAGTGCCCTTCCCCACAGCCCCACCACCACAACTAAACAATGCCCCACACAGACCCCCAGTGCCCTGACACACACAGATCTTTGAGTGGGAGTTCCATTGGAGGAGAAGGTACCTGTATTTGTGTCTGTCTTTGTATTGCTTGTATGTGTAGAGGCCTGTAGGGGCAGCATGAGCCCTCATTGGGGGTGGAGCTTGGCTGAGGAGAGGGCCTATAAAAGCGGTCACCCAGCCAGCAGCGGCAACAGCTGCGAGCAGCGGCACAGGAGGCAGTGAACAGGGCTGCTAACAGGAGTTTGAGTGGGAGTTCCATTGGAGGAGGTGGAAGGGGAGGCAGGAGGGCATGGTGCCCTGTGTGCTGTGTTTCCCCAGGTGCAGAGGGCACAGCTGAGCAGGCGGGCCCAGGCAACAGCAGCCATGAGCCAAGCCGCAGGTGACAATGCAGATGATTGCATGCGGCAGCTGCGGTATGTACATGGTCCTAGCAGCGGTACCTGAACAGAGGTATGTGTGCATGAAATGCCGCCTAATAGAACTGCTGGAAGAAAAGATCTGAGGCTTGGAGATGCAGGTAGATACCCTGATAGAGTTTAGAAGGGGGTTCGAGCACCTGATGGAGCAAAGGCAAGTGGGGGCTGAAGGGGAATGCTCAGGGGCACAGGTGGTAGCAGGGGCTAAGACCTGTGAGGGGGGAATGTCGGGGGGAGAACAAGGGCAGTGGAAGCATGTGACTGTGAGAAGCAGGCAAAGGAAAAGGAGGGCCAGTGAAGGAGAAATAGAACTCAGGAACAGGTTTGGGTGTTTGGAGAACGAGGAAGGGGTGCAGCAGGTGGTAACTGAAGGGGGCAGGGTGAGGAAAAAGAGACGAGCAGCTAGTCCCATAGAAAGAGGGGAGGAGTTGATGGAGACAGCACCAATTCTGGGCCCCGGGAGGATACAGGATGACGTAAGGGGGACTATAAGGAAAAATAGGAATGGACAAGGGTTGCAACTAGAGGGAACAGGGGATAGATTAGTAGATCGCACTGCCACCAGGCAAAGGCAAGTGTATGTGATTGGGGACTCCTTACTGAGGAGGCTGGACAGGCCTGTAACCAGGGCAGACCCAGAGAACAGAAGGGTGTGCTGTCTCCCGGGCGCTAAGATACGGGATGTGGAATTGTGGCTGAAAAGGATCCTAAAAGGAGCAGGTAAGAAACCCTTGATCATCCTTCACGTAGGAACAAATGATACGGCTAGGTTCTCGCTAGAGTAATCAAGGGAGATTATGCCAGGCTGGGGAAGACGCTTAAGGAATTCGAGGCTCAGATCATCTTCAGTGGGATTCTGCCTGTTCCTAGAGAAGGGCAGTAAAAGGGTGAAAGGATTGTGATGACAAATAGTTGGCTAAGGGAGTGGTGCTATAAAGAGGGCTTTGGGATGTATGGCCACTGGGAGGCTTTCGGGGACAGAAAACTGTTCTCACGGGACAGACTTCACCTGAGTAGGGAAGGAAATAGACTTCTGGGAGGGAGGCTGGCTCATCTCATCAAAAGAGCTTTAAACTAGGAATTTGGGGGAGACGGTTGGGAGATGTCCAGTTAATCTCCACACCAGATTATAACATTGAGAGGGAGAACAATGAGATAAGAACAGATACAGCCAAGGGGAAGAGATTGGACATAAGGAGGGGGGGGCGGTGGATACCAGACTAATGGGTCATACTAGCAGTACGGTGTCCATATCAAATGGGAGAACGAATGTGAGAGAGGCCAAAAGGCATAAATTAAGATGTTTATACACCAATGCGAGAAGCCTAGGTAACAAAATGGAGGAATTGGAGCTCCTGTCCGAGAAATGAAACCGGATATCGTAGGAATAACTGAAACGTGGTGGAACAGTAGTCATGACTGGAGTACAGGTATGGAAGGGTATGTGCTGTTTAGGAAAGACTGGATCAAAGGTAAAGGTGGGGGAGTAGCATTGTATGTCAATAATGAGGTAAACTGTAAAGAAATAATAAGCAATGGAATGGATAAGACGGAGTCTGTCTGGGCATTACTCACATTGGGTAAAAGAACTACTAGAGCCTCCCCTGGGATAGTGCTTGGGGTGTGCTATAGACCGCCGGGATCTAGCCTGGATATGGACAGAGAACTCATTAACGTTTTTAGGGAAGTAAATACTAATAGGAACTGTGTAATCATGGGAGACTTTAACTTCCCAGATATAGATTGGGGAACAAATGCTAGTAACAATAATAGGGCTCAGATTTTCCTAGACGTAATAGCTGATGAATTCCTTCATCAAGTAGTTGCTGAACCGACGAGGGGGGATGCCATTTTAGATTTGGTGCTGGTGAGTAGTGAGGACCTCGTTGAGGAAATGGTTGTAGGGGACAACCTTGGCTCAAGTGATCATGAGCTAATTCAGTTTGAACTAAATGGAAAGATTAACAGAATTAAATCGGAGACTAAGGTTTACGATTTCAAAAGGGCTAACTTTAATAAATTAAGGAGACTGGTTAGGGAAGTGGATTGGACTAACATATTTAGGATCTAAAGGTGGAAGGCGCCTGGGATTATTTCAAGTTGAAGTTGCAGGAGCTGTCAGAGGCGTGTATCCCAAGAAAGGGAAAACGGTTCATAGGCAGGAGATTTAGACCGAGCTGGATGAGCAAGCATCTCAGAGAGGTCATTAAGAAAAAACAGGAAGTGTACAGGGAATGGAAGAGGGGGGGATCAGCAAAGAAACCTACCTTATTGAGGTCAGAGCATGTAGAGATGGAGTGAGAAAAGTAAAAAGCCGAGTAGAGTTGGACCTTGTGAGGGGAATTAAAACCAATAGTAAGAGCTTTTATAGCCATATAAATAGGAAGAAAACAAAGAAAGAAGAAGTGGAACCGCTTAAGACTGTAGATGGAGTGGAGATTAAGGATAATCTAGGCATGGCACAATATCTAAATGAATATTTTGCATCGGTATTTAATGAGGCTAATGAAAGGCTGAGGAATAGTAGAAGCGAGACGGATGGGAATAAAGGAGTGGGGATTGACATTACCGTATCCGAGGTAGAAGCCAAACTCGAACAGCTTAACGGGACTAAATCGGGCGGACCGGATGATCTTCATCCGAGAATATTAAAAGAACTGGCGTGGGAAATTGCAAGACCGTTAGCGATAATTTTTAATGAATCCATAAACTCGGGGGTGGTACCGTTTGACTGGAGAATAGCTAATGTGGTTCCTATTTTCAAGAAGGGGGAAAAAAGTGACCCGGGTAACTACAGGCCTGTTAGTCTAACATCTGTAATATGCAAGGTCTTGGAAAAAATTTTGAAGGAGAAAGTAGTTAAGGACCTTGAGGTCAATGCCAATTGGGACAAATTACAACACGGTTTTACGAAAGGTAGATCGTGCCAAACCAACCTGATCTCCTTCTTTGAGAAAGTAACAGATTTTTTAGATAAAGGAAATGCAGTGGATCTAATATACCTCGATTTCAGTAAAGCGTTTGATACGGTACCGCATGAGGAATTATTGGTTAAATTGGAAAAGATGGGGATCGATATGAAAATCCAGAGGTGGATAAGGAACTGGTTAAAGGGGAGACTGCAGCGGGTCGTACTAAAAGGTGAACTGTCAGGTTGGAGGGAGGTTACCAGTGGAGTTCCTCAAGGTTCGGTTTTGTGTCCAATTTTATTTAATCTATTCATTACTGACCTCGGAACCAAATGTAGGAGTGGGCTGATAAAGTTTGCGGATGACACAAAGTTGGGAGGTATTGCCAATTCGGAGAAGGATCGGAATATCCTGCAGGGAGATTTGGATGACCTTGTAAACTGGAGTAATAGTAATAAGATGAAATTTAATAGTGAGAAGTGTAAGGTTATGCATTTAGGGATAACTAACAAGAATTTTATTTATAAGCTGGGGACGCATCAGTTGGATGTAACGGAAGAGGAGAAGGACCTCGGAGTCCTGGTTGATCGCAGGATGATTATGAGTCGGCAATGTGACGTGGCCATGAAAAAAGCTAATGCTGTCTTGGGAGGCATTAGGCGAGGTATTTCTAGTAGGGATAAGGAGGTGCTGGTTTCGTTATACAAGGCACTGGTGAGACCTCATTTGGAGTACTGTGTGCAGTTCTGGTCTCCCATGTTTAAAAAGGATGAAATCAAACTGGAACGGGTACAAAGAAGGGCCACTAGGATGATCCGAGGAATGGAAAATCTGTCGTATGAAAGGAGACTCGAGGAGCTCGGTTTGTTTACCTTAACCAAAAGAAGGCTGAGGGAGGATATGATTGCTCTCTTTAAATATATCAGAGGGATAAATACCAGGGAGGGAGAGGAATTATTTCAGCTCAGTACTAATGTGGACACTAGAACGAATGGATATAAACTGGCCGTCGGGAAGTTTAGGCTTGAAATTAGACGACGGTTTCTAACCATCAGAGGGGTGAAGTTTTGGAACAGCCTTCCAAGGGAAACAGTGGGGGCGAAAGACCTCTCTGGCTTTAAGATTAAGCTTGATAAGTTTATGGAGGGGATGGTTTGATGGGATACAGTGATTTTAGTCAATAGGTCAATAACAATGGTCAATGATGGGATATTAAAAGTTACTACAGAGAACTTTTCCAGGAGGACTGGCTAGAGAATCTTGCCCGCATGCTCGGGGTTCAGCTAATCGCCATATTTGGGGTCAGGAAGGAATTTTCCTCCAGGGTAGATTGGCAGAGGCCCTGGAGGTTTTTCGCCTTCCTCCGCAGCATGGGGCAGGGGTCGCTTGCTGGAGGATTCTCAGCAACTTGAAGTCTTTAAATAATGATTTGGGGAGTTCAACAGCTAAGTCAAGGAAGAGAATTCTTCCAGGAGTGGGTGGGTCAGGTTTTGTGGCCCACATTATGCGGGAGGTCAGACTAGATGATCATAATGGTCCCTTCTGACCTTAGAGTCTATGGCCTGGTCTACACTACGACTTTAATTCGGATTTATCCGCTTTAATTCGAATTAACCCTGCAACCGTCCACACAACGACGCTATTTATTTCGATGTAAAGGGCCCTTTAAATCGATTTCTGTACTCCACCCCGACGAGCGGAGTAGTGCCAAAATCGATTTTAGCTATTCGAATTAGGGTTAGTGTGGCCGCAATTCGATGGTATTGGCCTCCGGGAGCTATCCCACAGTGCATCATTGTGACCGCTCTGGACAGCAATCTAAACTCGGATGCACTGGCCAGGTAGACAGGAAAAGCCCCGCGAACATTTGAATTCCATTTCCTGTTTGCCCAGCGTGGAGAGCACAGGTGACCACAGATAGCTCATCAGCACAGGTAACCATGCAGGCTGATAATCGAAAAAGAGCACCAGCATGGACCGTACGGGAGGTACTGGATCTGATCGCTGTATGGGGAGAGGATTCAGTGCTTGCAGAACTTCGTTCTAAAAGACGAAATGCAAAAACTTTTGAAAAAATCTCCAAGGGCATGATGGAGAGAGGCCACAATAGGGACTCTGAGCAGTGCCGCGTGAAAGTCAAGGAGCTCAGACAAGCCTATCAAAAAACAGGAGGCAAACGGTCGCTCCGGGTCAGAGCCGCGGACATGCCGCTTCTACGCTGAGCTGCATGCAATTCTAGGGGGGGCTGCCACCACTACCCCACCTGTGTTCATGGATTCTGGGTTGGGGATAGTCTCATCAGCGACGCCTGAGGATTCTGCCGATGGAGGAGAGGAGGAGGATGAGGATGAGCTTGCAGAGAGCACACAGCACTCCGTTCTCCCCAACAGCCAGGATCTTTTTATCACCCTGACTGAAGTACCCTCCCAAGCCTCCCAAGCCAGTACCCAAGACTCTGACCCCATGGAAGGGACCTCAGGTGAGTTTACCTTTTAAAATATAAAACTTGTTTTAAAAGCAAACGGTTTTTAATGATTACTTTGCCTGACTTTGCATTCGCAGTCAGTTCAGCTACTGGAAAAGTCTGTAGCTACTGGAAAAGTCTGTTAACGTGTATGGGGATGGAGCGGAAATCCTCCAGGGACATCTCCATGAAGCTCTCCTGGAGGTACTCCGAAAGCCTTGCCAGAAGGTTTCTGGGCAGTGCATCCTTATTCCCTCCTCCATGGTAGGACACTTGACCACGCCATGCTTGCAGCAAGTAATCTGGTATCATTGCCTGACAAAGCCTGGCAGCGTATGGTCCCGGTGTTTGCTGGCATTCAAGCAACATCCGTTCTTTATCTTGTTGTGTAATCCTCAGGAGAGTGATATCACTCCTGGTAACCTGGTTGAAATACGGGAACTTAATTAAGGGGACAGAGGTGGCCGTTCCTACTCGGCTGTTTGCCTGTGGCGGAAAATAAATCCTTCCCTGCAGTTAGCCAAGCGCAGATGGGAAATTGGCCCTGAGTTTTTCGCATTTGGCTAGCAGGGATCTTCCCTGTTACCAGCCACGCGGTGGGGGGGAGGGGTACAGCGATCATCCCAGACAATTCATGGCGAGAGGAGGGGGTGGTTAGTTTGTTTTCTGGTGCTGCCGAATGTTAACAGAAAAACCGCAGCACTCTACTTGCCTGAAGGGGCCCAGACAAGCCCCCCCCCACTGCCCCCCCCCCACTGGCTGAGATTGGCCAGGCTTCTGCAGCACTCTACAAGCTATGCTTGGTATGTGGGAAAGGAGGGCGCAGAAGCTTACCATGGCCACATGCAAGCCGAATTCTGTTGCCCAGACCTGTGATCTCTAGCAGCAAAGCCACAGGCACTCAGCATTAAGAGGCAAAATGCGACCTTGCACAGAAATCACATGTGCTATGTAATGTGAACAGTGTTGGTCACCGTGAAAGAGTATAAGCATTGTTCTGCAAAATGTAGCTTTTAAAACAATTCTTTCTTTTTTCCCCTCCCTACAGCAGCTGCAAATTCCTCAAGCCTCCCTCCATCCCGAAGGTTATCACAGATAAGGCGTCGTAAGAAGAGAACGCGAGAGGAGATGTTTTCGGAAATTATGGAATCCAGCCGCAGTGACAGAGCTCATGTGAATGAGTGGAAGGAAACAGTTTCAAAGTATAGGAAAGAAGTCAGTGAACGTGAGGAGAGGAGGGACCAACGTGAGGAGAGGAGGGACCAACGTGAGGAGAGGAGAGATGCTCGAGATGAGAGGTGGCGGCAGGAAGACCAGAGGATGAAGGATGCAACGCTGGGGCTGCTCCGGCGTCTGGTGGAGGTTCAGGAACGGCTGCTGGAAAACAGACTGCCGCTTCAGCAACTGTTCCACCCTCCCCCCTCCCCATGTTCCGTATCCTCCTCACCCAGACGTGTAAGAACTCGGGGGGGGGGGGGGGGGGAGGCTCCATACACCTTCCCATTCCACCCCAGTAGACAGCCCAAGCAAAAGGCTGTCATTTTTTTAACCTTTTCTTTGTGGCTTTTTCCTTCCCAGCAATCCTCCTCCCAAATACCACCCGGGTTCCCTCCCTCTTTTTCTAATCTATTAATAAAGAATAAATGATTTTTAAATGATAGTGACTTTATTTGGTTTGAAAGAAAGCTGGGGGAAGGGGCAGGGTGGATTCCTTACAGAAAATCAGTCAATAAAGGGGGCGGGTTTTCATGAAGGAGAAACAAACAGATATTTCACACTGTAGCCTGGCCAGCCATGAAACTGGTTTTTAAAGCTTCTCTGATGCACAGCGCTTCTTGGTGTGATCTTCTAATCGCCCTGGTGTCTGGCTGCGCGTAATCAGCAGCCAGGCGATTTGCCTCAGCCTCCCACCCCGCCATAAAGGTCTCCCCCTTACTTTCACAGAGATTGTGGAGCACACAGCAAGCAGAAATAACAATGCGGAGATTTCTTTGGCTGAGGTCAGAGCGAGTCAATAATGATCTCCAGCGACCTTTTAAACGGCCAAATGCACATTCTACCACCATTCTGCACTTGCTTAGCCTGTAGTTAAACAGCTCCTGACTCCTGTCCAGGCTGCTTGTGTATGGCTTCATAAGCCATGGCATTAAGGGGTAGGCTGGGTCCCCAAGAATAACTATGGGCATTTCAACATCCCCAACGGTTATTTTCTGGTCCGGAAAGTAAGTCCCTTGCTGCAGCCCTTTAAACAGAGTAGTGTTCCTGAAGACGCGAGCGTCATGAACCCTTCCCGCCCAGCCCGCGTTGATGTTGGTGAAACGTCCCTTGTGATCCACAAGTGCTTGCAGCACCATTGAAAAGTACCCCTTGCGGTTTATGTACTCGGTGGCTTGGTGCTCCGGTGCCAAGATAGGGATATGGGTTCCGTCTATTGCCCCACCACAGTTAGGGAATCCCATTGCAGCAAAACCATCCACTATAGCCTGCACATTTCCCAGAGTCACAAACTTTCATAGCAGCACCTGAGTGATTGCTTTGGCTACTTGCATCACAGCAGCCCCCACAGTAGATTTGCCCACTCCAAATTGATTCCCGACTGACCGGTAGCTGTCTGGCGTTGCAAGCTTCCACAGGGCTATCGCCACGCGCTTCTCAACTGTGAGGGCTGCTCTCATCTTGGTATTCTGGCGTTTCAGGGCAGGGGACAGCAAGTCACAAAGTTCCATGAAAGTGCCCTTACGCATGCGAAAGTTCCGCAGCCACTGGGAATCGTCCCACACCTGCAACACTATGCGGTCCCACCAGTCTGTGCTTGTTTCCCTTGCCCAGAATCGGCGTTCCATGGATAGAATCTGCCCCATTAACAACATGATCTCCAAAGCACCGGGGCCTGTGGTTTCACTGAATTCTGTATCCGTGTCCGTGTCCATGTCCTCATCATGCTTGTCGCTGCGCTGCCGCCACCGCTGCCTCCTCGCCTCGTTTTTCTGGTCCTGGCTGAGCATAAACTCCACGAGAACCCGCGAGGTGTTTACAATATTCATGACTGCTGTCTTGAGCTCAGCGGGCTCCATGCTTGCCGTGGTATGGAGCCTGCAGTGTTCACCCACCCAGGAAAAAAGGCGCGAAAATGGTTGTCTGCCGTCCGTTGCTTTCATGCAGGGAGGGAGGGAGGAGGTGAGGCTGTACCCAGAACCACCTGCGACGATGTTTTTTGTCCCATCAGGCACTGGGATCTTAACCCACAATCCCAATGGGCGCGGGAGACTGCGGGAACTATGGGATAGCTATGGAATTGCTACCCACAGTGCAACGGTGCAGAAATCGACGCTAGCCCCGGTACTTGGACGCACACCACCGAAGTAATGTGCTTAGTGTGGCCGCATTCATTTCGACTTTATACAACCTGTTTTTCAAATCCGAATTATCTAAATTCGGATTAATCCCGTAGTGTAGACATACCCTATGAGTCTATGAGATCTCCCTCACTGCCCAGCACCCCCCAACAGGCCCCCACTGCCTAGCACCCCAAAACACACAAACCTCCCCCACTGCCCAGCGCCCTCCACACCCTCACAGCCCAGCACCCCCCCGCACACCTCCCAGACACTCACTCCACCACACCCTTCCCCCTTCCCTGGCCGCACTCACCAGCCCTGCTGGGAGGTCTCTGGCTCCTAGGGTGAGAGCGGCAAGGGGAGTCTCCAGTGGTGAGCGGAAGCCAGTTCGCGGGAACCGGTTGTTAAATTTAGAAGCCCTTTTAGAACCAGTTGTCCTGCGCGGGACCGGTTCTAAAAGGGCTTCTAAATTTAACAACCGGTAAGTTGAAGTGACCAGGACCGTAGCTGGGGGGGAGCAGAGGGAGCGACTGCTCCCCCTGAGCACATTATCCAAAAGTGGCGCCTTAGGAGCCGATCCCATGGGTGCTCCAGCTCTCCGCCCCGCTCCCCGGCCCCAGCTCACCTCTGCTCCGCCTCTGAACACTCCACCCCGCTTCTCCCCCTCCCGCTTCCCGCGAATCAGCTGTTCGCGCGGGAAGCCTGGGAGAGCAGAGAAGCAAGCGGCGGCTTCGCGCTCAAGCCCAGGGAGGCGGAGACGGAGCGGAGGTGAGCTGGGGTGGGGGGAGCCGTCCGCGCCACAGCAGGTAACCCGGGGGGAGGGGCGCCCAGGGGAACCGCTCCCCGCCCCAGCTCACCTCCGCTCCGCCTCCCTGGGCCTGAGCGCGAAGCCGCCGCTTGCTTCTCAGCCCTCCCAGGCTTCCTGCACGAACAGCTGATTCGCGGGAAGCGGGGGGGCTGCAAGCTCAGACTGACGCGGTGCTCCAGGCACTGCGCGGTGGCAGCGTGGCCCGGCTCCAGCAGAGCGGCGCGGCTGTAGCGCCGCCAGCCACCTCCAGGCAGCGCAGTAAGGGAGCAGGGAGGGGGTGCTGGATAGAGGGCAGGCGAGTTCAGGGTGGTGGTGGAGGGGTGGATAGGCGTCGGGGCGGTCAGATGGCAGGGAACAGGGGGATTGAATGGGGGCAAGGGTCCCGGGGGGCAGTCAGGCAGGAGCAAGGGTTGGATGGGGTGGTGGGAGGCAGTCAGGGGCAGGGGTTCCAAGGGTGGTCAGGGGACAGGGAGAAGGGGTGTTTGGATGGGGAATCAGGAGAGGAGTTGGATGGGGCGGTGGAGGGAAGTCAGGGGACAGGGAAGGGGGTGGATGGGGCAGGGGTCCTGGGGTGGGCATCAAGGAACGCGGGGGGGGTTGGATGGGGCAGGAGTCCCGGGGGGGGGGCAAAAAGCACTCAGGACGGGGACGGTGGCTGAGCCCTGTGTCCCGCTGGGCGGGGGCGAGCGCTCCGTGCCCGTGTCCCGCTTGGGGCAGTGAGGAGGGGCAGCAACGCGTGCGGGCTCCGTGTCCCGCTTGGGGCTGGGGGGGGGTGCGGGTGGAGGCGCGGCGGCGCGCGAGGGCTCCATCCCCGTGTCCTGCTTGGGGCGGGGGGGGGGGCGGCAGCGCGCGAGGGTGGGGCGGGGGGGCGGGGGGCCGGCAGCACGCGAGGGCTCCATGCCCGTGTCCCGCATTGCTGGCTCCTGTCGGCGGGCAGGCACGCCACCAGGAACTGCCCCAGGAAGCGCCGCCACGCCAGCCTCGGGACTTTGTGTGCGTGGGGTTTAGAATCCCCCCGCGGGCCGCACAGTGAGCCCCCACGCGCTGCATGCGGCCTGCGGGCCGTATGTTGTGCAGGCCTGGTCTTGTGGCATACTTGCGACATGTCTGAAAAGCATAAGACGCCATCTGCGGACAATGGCCCCAGTAGTCTGTAGGCCGCAGCGACCATAAACATCTGCTTTACAAATGAAGTCATTCCACTCTATGCCCAATATACAACGTTGGCATTTTATGTGGAAAGCCTCCAGCTTTGCCCACTCTGAGTGGCGCAGTCCCAATGTTTCACAACCGTACAGCAGTACAGAGAGGATACAGCTCGATTAGATCCTGAACTTGGTTGTCGTGCCGAGATGATGTTGATTCCGTATTCATTGTAAAGGACCCATGGCAGCGGCTGCAATGCCACACTCAGGCACCTAAATAAATGGCCTGACCTTTCTCAAATGCTGAATACCAAGAACTTCTCACTCGAATCTGCCGAAGCCGTGGCTGTTCAGCTCCTCTGAAAATCAATCCACTCGTCTAGATGCCTGAATATGAATGTTAGTGCCAGACTTTGGACAGTGACATAGGAAGATATTGGCCTGAGCCTATGCATGGACTCTCATCCTACAATCCAACCCCTCAACAGATACATCCCAGCTTCTGACTGTGAGCCATTCAGCTACAATGGGGAGGCCTAGATGCTGTAAGTGAATTAACATGTAATGATAGATAGACAGATAGATAGTTAGTATAAGCTATTCTTTCTACCATCTGCCGTACGGATTTGCTCTGTAGAGCTTGCTGTCCCTGTTACTCATGGGTATTTATGTTGCAGAGCCCCACATGAGAGAGGGAAGGATTTCAGGCCCAAGGCCCAAGTGGGGCAGGAAGCACACGCTCACCTCAGTTGCCTTCTTTGCTGAGGTAAGTTTTGTTGACTTGTTGAATTGAGATTGCAAAGCGTTGCTCAGTCCCATATTCTCACAACTGGCAGTGCCCCGTATGTATGTGTGGGGCACCTTGCATCCTCATTTCTTGACCTGTAAGTGGGGTGGCCTGGGGTTTATGTAAAAGGCAGGGATTGTGTTGAAACCATAATCATCCAGATACTTTTGAGGAAATCCCTCTGGAACAGTGGAAATAGCGCAGCATTCGGCCATCAGTCCCTCGGTAATTTCCCAGATTGTGACTGCGTTTGATTTCCCGTGAGACGTCTTGAAAACTGCTCTCTTTGTTGAGAGGCTGAAACTCTGAAAGTTCGCCCAGGAGAATGTAAGCATTGATAGGAGAGCCGTTGTGTTGATTCCCTAGGGCGCACTGTCCAGCACGCCAGCAGACAGACCCAGATCAGAAGGCCTGGACTTGGTACGTGAACGTAAGTAATATCCTTAGGTAAGTGCAGTGAGGAAGCAGAGGTCCCAGGGTGTGGGTCAAGGAGATGGCAATGGGGACGCAGAGGCCCTGTCATCTTCCAAAAAAGTAAGGCAGAAACTAGTCATGTAAGCCACTCACCACAGGGTGGCGCTGATGCTCTGCCTCCCCAACATTTTTCTCCTCTTAGGTCCCTTTGCAGCTAATCAGATTATGGCCGGTCTCTGTGCCCATTGGTGCAGTCTGAGTAGCAGGAGCCCTTCAGCCCCACGGTGACATGGGCTGTTATGTGTTTGAATAATTAATCCTTCCTCTTCCTATTCCAGGCCAGAAGGGCTGAGGTGCTGTTTCCCGAGGAGCTGTTCCAGGACTAGTGAGGTAAGCACAGACACGGGCCGTGCACTACAGCTCTAGGTACACCCAAGAGCGCCGCCAGCGTTTTTGCCGCCCTAGGTGGCGGAAGGTCCCGCCCCCGAAATGCCGCCCCCGACAGGCAGCAGAAGGTCCCGCCCCCAAAATACGGACGACAACGGGGGCAGCCGAAGATCCGGCCGCCGCGGTCGCCGCCCCCAAATGTTAGCGCCCAAGGCAACCGCCTAGGTTGCCTAATGGGTTGTGCCGGGCCTGGGTACACCCCTGTAACCCTAGAGGGGCAGGAAACGTGGTCCTTTCAGGTGGAAATGATGGTCGTTTTAATATGAGTGTCGAGTGTTTAGATGCAAGCTGGATGGCTAGAAACAGAGTTTGGAAGATCAATATATAGCTGAAGATCATTGCTTTTATTGTGTTTTTTTCCCCCTCTCATAGGAGCCTTTCCAAGCGTCACAGAAGTACGGGCCAGAGTTAACATGGCATCGAGTTGTTTGTTGCATAATAAAGCTGCTGCTGATTTCCAAGTGTGTGCGGCCAACTTTCCTCACTGTGCACTAGGCTGCGTGTAGCCATGTGACTGAGATGTCGGCCTTCTCTTTTCTGGGCACTGCACCTTTAATAGTAGAGGAATCTTGCTGGCTGCAAGCATCCTGGCTAGGGTTCCCAGGTGTCCGGTTTTCGACCAGAACACCCGCTCGAAAAGGGACCCTGGCGGCTCCGGTCAGCACTGCTGCCTGGGCTGTCAAAAGTCCGGTTGGCGTGGGGTTGGCAGGCTCCCTACCTGGCTCCGCGCATCTCCCCGCAAGCAGACACATGTCCCTCGGCTCCTAGATGGAGGGACGGTCGCAGCCCCATGCACAGCCCCCACCCCGAGCGCTGGCTCCGCATCTCCCATTGCCTGGGTGGAGACAGCGTGCAGAGCTGCCTGACTGCGCCTCCGCCTAGGAGCCAAGGGACATGTCGCCTTTTCCCTGGAACCGGCTGAGGTAAACACCACCCGGAGCCCGCACTCCAAAACCCCTCCTGCACCCCAACCCCCTGACCCAGCTCTGAGCCCCCTCCTGCACCCAAGCTTGGGGATTGGTCCTGCTTTGAGCAGGGGGTTGCACTAGATGACCTCCTGAGGTCTCTTCCAACCCAGATATTCTATGACTCTATGATTCCCTCCCAGAGTCTGCACCCCCCCAACACCCCAGCACCCTACCCCAGCCCTGAGCCTCCCCTGCACCCCAAGCCCCTCATCCCCAGCCCCACCCCAGATCCCGCACCCCTAGCCGGAGCCTTCACCTCCCCCCACCGCATTCCAACTGCCTGTCCCAGCACTGAACCCCTTCCCCCACCCGTCATCCCCAGCCCCACCCCAGAGCCCACACCCCCAGCTGGAGCCCTAACCTCCTCCCGCACCCCAACCCCCTGCCCCAGCCTGGATCCAACTCCCACACCCGGAACCCCTCATTTCTGGCCCCAGTCCAGAACCTGCACCCCCACCCCAAAGCCCATGTCCCCTCCCACACCCCAACCCTCTGCCTCAGCCCAGACCCCTCCCACACTCCGAACCTCTCATCCCTGGCCCCACCCCAGAGCCCACACCCCCAGCCAAAGCCCTCACCCCCTCCCACTCCCCAACCACCTGCCCCAGCCCGGTGAAAATGAAGGAGTGGAGTGAGGGTGGGGGAGAGCGAGCGACAGAGGGCGGGGGGAATGGAGTGAGCAGGGGTGGGGCCTGAGAGACGGGGCGCGGCAGGGCCTCAGTGATGGGGTGGCAATGGAAGGGGCCTTGGAGAAGGGTTAGTGCAGGGGTGTTCGGTTTTGTGTGATTAGAAAGTCAGCAGCCCTAACGCTGACTTTCGGGGGCAGGGGGCAAAGCCGGGGGGGCCTGCTGTAGTCTGATCAATGGCTGGAGTTCCAAGTGGTGCCTGTTGGCTCACAGTGGAGCAAGTTCAGCCTTTCCTTTCGAAAACTCAGCCGGGCATTTTGAAGGAGAATCTCAGCTTTCTTCTTCCTTTCTTTCAAGTGAGTCGCTCTAGATTTTATGGCTGTGGGTAAATACTTGAAAATGTGAACTCCAAAGGCTCAGAGAGCAAATCATTTATTGATTTATTAACCTCATGATTTGGGGGGACATGACATGATTTTTGAACATGGGGTGTTGGCCTTACTGCCTCTGCGTCTAACCCATGGCAGGGGGAAAAGTACTTCCTCCTCGTGGGTTGCCAATTTAGGTTGGACGTATTCCTGAAGGTTTCATAACATGACATAATCCTTAATTAAAGATTAATCTTGAATTCATGGAGACACCAAGCCAATCCTGGAGGCTTGGCAACCCTACCTGCAGCACAAGCCGCCTTCTCTCAAGAAGAAACACCTACAAGCGACGTCCCCCAGCTCTGCCCACTCTCTGTTTTCTTGCTCCATTTTATCATTCTGTCTTCATCACAAATCACCCTTTCCCCTGCCCTGTGGGTCATTCTATCTGTTCCTCTTCCTTGCGTGTCTCTCTCCCTCCATCTTTGTTCCTCGTTCTCTGGTCCCACCTGTTTCCTCCCTCCCTTGTTCTCTACCTCATCTTCTGCTTTGCCCACCCTTGATTCATCTCCTACCTAGAAATTTAGCCAGGAGAGTGGGGGTAACCCCCCAATTCTGGCAAAAAGTGGTGTGGGATCTTCAGCAACGAGCCCTGATTGGGATCTCAGTTTTACGGCTCCTCTGGCAGGTGGTCCAGCAGCAGAGCGCCCCCTAGCCCCACTGGCTCAGTATTGACACAAAGGACCTCCAGCTCCTGCATTCCAAGCAGTGCAGGCTGGAAGATTCATAGTTGGCCAGGGGGAAATCAGACCAAATCTGAGTGACATTTGATGAGGAGGTAAACAATAATGAGTTAAAAGGTCTTGCAAAAACAAATCCTCAGGTGCCCGCAGATGCTCCTACACATTGGCATTCTCTGACATCACGGCCTGCTCCTGTTCCTCCTCCTAGTCATGTGTAGATAAAAGCCTGAAACACTTGGAGAGCTTTAATTTTCTCTGCCCCATGCAGAGGTAACAGGATAAATGATCCACACCTCTGCTTGCTTCTCTGTGCGGAAAACACACCTATTCTGTATTGCTCGAGCCACAGGGTGACTCATGGGAATGCAAACATTCTCACTGACCTCCCGAGAGCCACATCAAACACGGAGCCATGGCAGGAAACAAACCTACCAGACTGTAGGTCACGGCAAGTTCGGCTCTGGACTGTATTTCACCTGCAAACTGTTAACAATACAGGCAGCTCCAGAGGGAGTGCCACCAAAACACCCCCGGTTCAGCTTTGTGTTGACAAGAGCAGCTAAGGACACGGACAATAACAGACCCAGAGCTAGGTTCTTGACACCACTGATTCCCTAGGGCATAGGTTTCTGGCCCTATGCCCAGTGCAATTCAAATCTGTTGTTGTTATTATTTATTTGGATTTCAGTAGGACCTAACGGCCTCAGTCCATTGTGCCAGGTGCTGTATATGTGCTTGTTATTTATATTACCAAACGATTTAGGCGCCCCAGTCATGGACTAGGCCCCATTGTCCCAGGTGCTGCACAAACACAACACAAAAGACAATCCCTGCCATGAAGAGCTGACAATCTATCAATGGGATCAATCTTCACACTGTGCACAGTCTCTTCACAAGCGCACAGTCAACCTGTGGAACTCCTTGCCAGAGGATGTTGTGAAGGCCAAAACTATAACAGGGTTCAAAAAAGAACTAGATAAATTCATAGAGGATTAGGGTTGCCACCCGGCCAGTCCACGTTCCGGCTTGTGTGTCCAGGTGCCATTTGACAAGACCTGATATCTGGGTTTTTTGGATCTGGAGTGGAAGAGGTGGATAAGAGGGTGTGGTCTGGGAGAGAGGTTTATCTCACGGTGACACTAACACTTTTGACTGGCTGGCCAGGAAGTACCACCCCCTCATATCTGAGGACTTCCTGAAACAATCAGAAACACAGATGGACTGGGGCTGCAATTGCTCTCCAACAGTCCCACCTCTGGGACCCACTTCTGGGATTCACAGCATGGCAGTCAGCACGTCCCAGAGCGCATGTGGGTGTCCAGCGCCATGGGGCTGGAATTCCACTCTTGCCCATCATAAATGCCAGCTGCCACGCTGCCGCTGGAGGGATTAGGAGCATTAGATCCCAGGCTGTGATTAGGTCGCTGACGTTCCTTTGTACAGACTAACACCTTTCACCTGGGATTCGGGGCAGGACGGCTAAGGGCGCAGCCGCAGAATGCGCCTGGTCCAGTGAAGCTGCCTGCAGAAAAGAGCATCTGCGTGGCAAGGAATGGCTGAACTGGGCAGGGTAAGGACGCGACAGGTGAAGCCTCTGGTATGGCACTCGAGGTGTATATGTTCCGTATGCGGCTCCTCCAATACATTACGTAAAGAAGAACCCCACGGACTAGACAGTGCCATATAGGCACAACCCTGCGCAGGGTAAATCTACTGCCCATAGGAGTATGAGGCCCAAAGCTTGCAGAGCTCCCCAGCCTGGGCCCAAGGCTGTGCCCCACAGGAGGGTGCAGGGTGCCCTCCCCTCTGCTGCTCACCAGCTTTGTCTCTCCACTCCAGTCCTTTCACCACGGTGGCCAGTGTCCACAAGGCTACTAGCCGGGAGCAGACCCTACACCCTCCAGCAGGCCTGTTTCAGGACGGCATCAATGTGCATTAGGTACCTTTAGTTCCCACCAACGGGGTCTACACGGGCTGGCTAGAGTGCGACGTGCGAGTGCTGCACAACTCATACCCCCATAGAGCGGACTGTGGCGCCGTGTAGAGTCTCACGGGGTGGGGGTGGGGATAGGAGTCAGGGGACGGGAAACAGGGGGGGTTGGATACGTGTGGGATCCCAAGGGGCCTGTCAGGGGGCGGGAGTGTGGATAGGGGGCGGGGCAGTCAGGGGACTGGAAGCAGGGGGTTGGATAGGGGGCAGGGGTCCCGGGAGGGGGCGGTCAGGGGACAAGGAGAGGGAGGGTTGGATGGGTGGAGAGTTCTGAGGGGGGCAGTCAGGGGGTGGGAAGTGCGAGGGGGTGGATAGGGGGCGGGGGCCAGGCTGTTTGGGGAGGCACAGCCTTCCCTACCCAGCCCTCCATATCATTTTGTAACCCCGATGTGGCCCTCGGGCCAAAAAGTTTGCCCACCCCTGGTGTAGCAGAACATCGTGGTGTGGTTATTAGTCAGCAGATGGCAACGCCCTCTCTCCTTCCCTCGCATCACTGGTACCCCATGTCCCAGCACTCAGGGGTCACAAGAGCCGAGGGACGACCGACATTCAATCAGTGACCGGACAAAGGAAGGAACTACCGAGCCCAGGCAGAGGTGGGACGCAGACAGTAGAGAAAGGGGAGGATGTCATGCAGCCAGGGCTCCTGAGGACTTGTTCCCTCTGCTTCCCCTGCCCCAGAGCTCAGCACCATTTGCACCATGCGTCCAACGTGCATCCACCAGCATCAATGGGAATCTGTCCTTCTCCCAGGCTGGCTAACATTTCAGCTCATCCCTTACACGCAGACCAGAGATAATAAACACAGCTTGGGCTAACCATGCCCTGGCCTTGCAACAGCTGGTCAGCTCCCACTTAAAGGCTGGCTAAAGACATACTCTTGCCAAATAATCCATTTCACTGGATCCCATAAGTATTTAATGATGGTATTTTATTACAGATCACCTGAGGGACTGGCCCAAGGAGGCACTACAGGAATTCACAGGGCCTCATAATGCATTAACCAATGAGACGAATTACAGCATATTAAAGTCCATTTACAAATACAGCAGCAATGTCTATTATTTATGTAACAAGCCCCTAATAAGCAGCGACAGGTCAGTCCTGTTAGAAGCAGTGGCAGGCAAACCCTGGATCTGGATTTTGCATTTGGCCGAGAGGTTCCAGCTGCAAACAGCAGCCCCATTGCTGGAGCAGGAGATCAGGCCTCAGTTTGCCCCTGACTCTGGTCCCATTGCCAAGGAAGGGAACCGAGCTGGCCCATAAGTTGTAAGCATGTGCAGGGCCCCCAAGCCGCCCTTATGCTTAAGGTCCTCTCTGATCAATGCACTCACAGGGAGACAGACCCATCCACAGCAAGTGTCACTAATTATACTAGCGAATGCCCCTGCCCCGCCTGTTTGCTGAGGTGACACATCACATCTCTTTTACAAAGCGAGACCCAGGCACAAAGAGACACCTCATCCCTGGCCCCACCTCAGAGCCCGCACCCCCAACCCACAGCCCTCACGCCCCAGCATCCCAACCCTCTGCCCCAGCCCGTAGCCCCCTCCTACACTCCAAACCCTTTGGCCCCACCCCCACCAGATGAATTTTATTATGTGCACCTATATGAAGATGATGTGTCACACATCACCTCCATATTGGTGCATGTAACAAAATTCATTCCGCACATGGGAGGGAAAAATGAGAGGGAACGCTGGCCCTGTGTATAGAACCAATTTGGAGTTTGTGCCTGGCTCATAACAGACTGAGGTTGGTACTCGAGCTCTTAAGACACCGCAGGACAGCTTGACACAGAGGCCACAGGCTCAAGCCCTGTTGCTCTTCACACGCTCGGGGTATCACGTGATAAGTGGTGGCCCTTCCAGGAAGCTCAGCTGGGCAGAGCTCTCAGCTCAGGATGAGCATCCCCAGAGGGGGAGGTCTCTTAGCTCAAAGCCAGAGGCAATGTCAGAATTCGCTGTGGTCCAGCCGCTAGAGGGAGAGAGCCACACTCAGTGGTTTGAGCATTACCCCCCTAAACCCAGGGTTGTGAGTTCAATCCTTGAGGGGGGCCACTTAGGGATCGGGGGCAAAAATCAGTATTTGGTCCTGCTAGTGAAGGTAGGGGGCTGGACTCAATGACCTTTCGAGGTCCCTTCCAGCTCTGTGAGATAGGTATATCTCCATATATTATTATCTTACTAAGCAAGCATGGACTGATGACATACTCATGTGCCCCAGCCACACCCTAGAGGAACCACCCATCTCCTCACTGGCGGAAAGAGGACCAAGTCAGCCCCTGACTTCTTGGTGTGGTTGTTGTGGCCTAGACCAAGGCCAAGTTTATTTCATAGCTGGCTGAGTAAGGCATCAGATGGTAACAACCATCAGCCAACTCCCAACACAGGCTGGGTTTGAACTGCTGCCCTAGAGCTGGGAGGAGCTGCAATTCACGACCAATCCCACAAGCTAACGAGTTCCCAGCTACACCTCTCTGAAAGGACAACAAGGCTGTGTAGTGACAACAGGGCTGGTGCATCTTAGCTTCCTGCCCGGGCCAGACACTGGCTTCTGCAGCTCTCCCAACAAAGGAAAGGATAATTGTCCCTATTATTCAGGGTCCTGCCTGGGGGCGGAGTTGAATACCTGCCCATGTCTCTCATGAATGCAGCAATTGTTCTGTCAGAAGGTAAACTGATATCTTGGGATGTCAACGGCTTAGTCACCTGCTAAGGAGCTGTATCTATACACTTGTCAGGCCTATTGTTGCAATCCCCTTTCTAATGCCTCAGTCAAAGTGAGGCCTGGTCTACGCTACAGGGGTAGGTCACCGTAAGCTGCCTTGCGTCCACCGAGCTGTGGAAGTGTCTTCACTTAAATTCGGCTCCCATTGATGTAAAGTGCCTCCCTACACCAATTTAGTAATGTCACCTCCCCGAGTGGTGTAGAGTCATGGTCAATGTCATTAGGTCGACACAGTGTCAGCGTAGAGCTGCCTAGGAAGGAGTACTGCGGAAAGGGATCTGGGCGTCATAGTGGATCACAAGCTGAGTCAACAGTGTAACACTGTTGCAAAAAAAGCAAACATCATTCTGGGATGTATTAGCAGAAGTGTTGTAAGCAAGACACGAGAAGTAATTATTCCGCTCTGATTAGGCCTCAACTGGAGTATTGTGTCCAGTTCTGAGCACCACATTTCAGGAAGGATGTGGACAAATTGGAAAGAGTCCAGAGAAGAGGAATAAAAATTATTAAAGGTCTAGAAAACATGACCTATGACAGAAGATTGGAAAAATTGGGTTTGTTTAATCTGGAAAAGAGAAGACTGAAGCAATGGGCTTAAATTGCAGAAACGGCAGTTTAGGTCGGATATTAGGAAAAACTTCCTAACTGTCAGGGTGGTTAAGCAAATTGCCTAGTGAGGTTGTGGAATCTCCATCATTGGAGATTTTTAAGAGCAGGTTAGACAAACACCTGTCAGGAATGGTCTAGATAATTAGTCCTGCCACGAGTGCAGGGGATGGACTAGATGACCTCTCGAGGTCCCTTCCAGTTCTGTGATTCTTCAGGTCTTGGAAAAGTTTACAGGGAGAAATCATTAGCTGGCTGCAGAGTACAGAATAAAAACCCGATCGGATGTCCTGCTCTTCTTTGCATGGAACCATTTCAACTAAATGTTTGCTCGCTTCATCTTGAAAGCCCTTATTTCAGTGGATCTTGAATCTCCTACTTCATATGAACAGCCATAGTGGGCCAGACCAATGGTCTATCTAGCCCAGTGTCTTGCCTCTGACAGTGGCCAGTGCCAGGAATGAACAGAACAGGGCAATTATTGAGTGATCCATTCCCTGTTGTCCAGTCTCAGCTTCTGGCACTTGGACGTTTAGGGACATCCAGAACATGGGGTTGCATCCCTGATCATCTTGGCTAATAGCCATTGATGGGCCTATCCTCCAGGAACTTCTTTAATTCTTTTTTTAACCCAATTATACTTTTGGCCTTTACAATGTCCCCTGGAGGGAAGGAAAGGGGCTTTCAGAGGATGGATCTACGAGAGAGTTGTGGGTCCCACTTGACATAAGTAATAAAACATGGGGGAAGCCTTATTTCTTGGGAGACAGGATTAGGGAGGTAAATGAATCAGCAGGCTGGAAACAGAACATCTGGACTAGCTAAGATAAGGGGGACACCCAGGAAACCATTTATAATGGGCAAGATAATGGATAAGCTAAGCCTGGAACATAAGATGGGGTACAGAGTAAGTTGCGCATGGACAGTGCACACTGTACAGGGATTGGTTTCTGGAAAGTGACCGTGCCAATCCCAAAATGTGTGATTCAACATACAGTAAATGCCATATAACGTGTAATTATATATAAAGGAAGAGATTTGCTATGTAACTTTGGATGTGTGGTACGCCCTATGCACAGTCTCGGGAGCCCATCCGCAGGCCTCTGGGGCTGCACGCACGTTCCCAACCCCACATCATATTTACCCTTATGCCCAGCTTAGGGGGCCAGAGCAGAAAGGAGAGCCTGCCCCTAAGGTCCAGGCCTATGCCCATGGCAGTCACGGGGGTTGGCACTGATGACAGTGGGGACGCGGGAAAGGCCCATGCCCAAGAGCAATCGGAATAAGTAGGACTCATGTCACTCAGCTGATCACTTATCACTGCTGAGCCGTGAGAGGAAGTGACCACCCCTCCCCTCCAGCCTCGGCACCTACTTAGAGCCCTGCGTGGGACTAGTATAGAGCACTGCAGCGGGATTAAACAAAGTCCCACGCAGGGCTCTGCGCCAGCCCTTCTCAGCCCAGTGCGACCTTCGCGCTTCACCTGGGAGTGGAGTATTGACTTCATGTTCGTACACAGCACCAGGGCCTGGCAACAAGGGAGGCAAGAGGTGAGAAGCCAGTTACGCAGCTTTATTGTACTCAGCCCTGCCCACAGCATCTCTGGTGCTCTGCGCGCCCCACCTGCTCACTGGCTCAGCCGACGATGGGCGGGGGGGGGGGGGAGCGTATTTAAGGGACTCGTGGTCTGTTCTGTCAGCACATTTGAGCCGGACCGGCGAGAGCAGCCACAGGGAGCGGCGTCTGTGTAACCGTCTCGTGCTGGTATCGTAGGCAGTTTTGTTTCGTAGCTGTAGTCTGCTTGCTAGGCTTGAAATAGTATTGCTCCTTGCAACACTTTCCCCAGCCGTGGTGTGAATGTGTGTGTCTCAGTGTGGGAGTCTGTGAGTGTGGGTGTGGGTGTGTGGGGGGGTATGTGTAAGGGTGCATGCACCTGATATAATTATATAATTTAAAGATTCAAACGAAGGCAGTACAAGTGCTAATTGTATTGGAAGTTTGGAAGTTGCTGTTTTTAGCAAAGGGCGGGGGTGGGGGGAATTTTTTTTTTAATTTTGAGGCAAATAAAATAGTTTTGTTTGATTTTGGGGTGTTTTTTAATATGTAACCCTTCTGCCCATCTAAGTTGGCAGCAACAAGGGCCGGGTTCTGTATCTAGGGGTTCCGCTTCAATAACGCAATGCAAAACCGGCTCGAGCCCCCACCCAGTGACCTGGGACAATTACATACCACCCCCTGGGTGCCTCTAAGAGGCAATACTTCCCCTCTCGCAAGCACGGAGTCTGAGTGTAACAAAAAATGTTTAATAACATGAGGTAAACGACATCAGCATTAAATTGGAAAAAACACCACAAACAGGATTCATAACACAAACCATGAGCAAAAAAACCCCACCCCAGCAAGTTGGGCTGTGTCCTTTCCCTTGGGTTCTTGAAACCAGCAACCCAAGGATCACCAAAGTCCCAAAAGTCCAACAACCCCCCAAAGTCTCTGTCCCTGGTCAGTGCAGCCCCAGAGTTCGGGGGGGGGGGCACACAGGGCGTTAAGGGGCACCTTACGTGATCCGAGGCCGACGGCGTTCCGCCGCAGCCTTCACCACGAGCCGCTCCACTGCACCAGCTGTCCCGTGAGCTGCTCCCGCCGTCCCACGAACTGCTCTGGCAGCTGCTCCACTCTGCTCACCGACCTGTGAGCCGCTCAGCTCTGCTCCACTTCAGCCGTCCCTTGGGCCGCTCCCACAAGGCTCCGCTCTGCTCTGCTCGCTGCTCCTCCAGCCACTCCGCTCCACTCCACTCACCGACCTGTGAGTCGCTCAGCTCCACTCTGCTAGCTGCTCTGCCAGCCACTTAGCATTATAGCTTCAGGCTCCCCCACTAGTTAACACAGCCTCAGTGATCTCACCTCTTTTGTGATTTCAGCTCATAGGGGGAGCCCCAGTGCTAGTGCACTGAACTGAATTCAGTTCAGCAGTCTGTAACTAGACTTTTAATGGAATCAAAGTTAGCTCTGATATTCAACAGTGGGGAGAGAAGATAGTACAATTGGTGTTACAACCCATCAGATACAAATACCTGTCCCCATCCTCTCTCTATTCACTGGGTTTTGTAACCCATGCCCCTTGTCAAGCAAGTGCTACTTAGGTAATGGTGAAAGACTCACTCAGTCCTTCTGTCATACAACAGGTTCACTGCCCTTGATTCACAGAATCAGGGTAACAAAACTTTATTCTTCCTGCCCCAATAACAAAGAAACTGGGGATCCCACACCAGCCAAAGTAACCACTTTGAGTTGCTGTTGTTTCATGCCAGGCGAGTGGGTGTGCCTATGCAAACAAGATCAGCCCCAGTAGTTCTTTTCCACACTCGCCATAATTCACCACCAGATGTCAGGGTAGAGCTCATCCTGACTCTGCTTACAAATAAAAGCAAAGGAAATTGGGAAATGGGGGGCACCTAGATGCCATTCATGCACCCGAGGAGTTGGCGTTGCCCCCTTTGTGTCCCTAGCCCAGTGGTTAGGGTACCCACCTGGGAGACTTGCATTTGTTGTGGGTTTGCACCGGGTCTCTCCCGTCCCAGGTAGGGGCCGTAACCCAAAGACTACTGGGCATAAGGGGACACCAGCCTGCCTCACTTTTGTGAAAGGCACCTCGGTCACCTCGTCAACGGAGATCAAAAAATCAAATGCTTTTGTTTTGCACATGTCCAAATGAACCGTATTGACATTTCCAAGATGTTTTTTTCATCTGGAACAATTAGTCAGAATCGACAAATTCACTAAGGTTCCCGTCAACTGGAATCTGCCTTTTTCAATGGAAAAACAGTTTTGGCTAAAACATTTTGCCCAGCTCTAGGCCTGAGATCCATACGTGCCACAGCTACTGAAATCAAAGGCAGCTGCATGCACAGAGGGGCTTAAACGAAACAAAAAATGGTGGAACTTTGCCACTTTCCCTTTATTCCCACAGCTCATATGTTCGATCCCTTTCTCCCAGCCTTTGTCTGTCTAGTCTGTTTAGACCCTAAACTCTTTGGGGCATGGTCTCTTAGACTGGGACTGTGCAGTGCCTGGCATGGGCGGGGCACTCTTGGCTGGTGCCTGGGCACTGCTGAAATGCCAAATGACAATCATATCTCACCTATTCCATGTCTACAGCAGCAGAACCATTTCTGCCAGAGCCAGCCATGCAGTCAGATTTCTGAGATTAGATCAGAGGGGTGTTGGCATGACAGTGGCCCCGGGGCAGTGCCATGTATGTACCAACCAGTGCCCACGGCTGTGCACAAACCACAATCTAGCCCAGAGCTGCTGGCTGTGGGGAGGCCGGTCTGGAGACGGCAGGGCTGCTAGCTGCTGTGCTGTAAGGAGCCTGGGGCACATGCTGCAAACGGGCAATAGGAATGCCAGGCTGGCAGAGTGTGGTGGGCATTGCGTGGCAGCAGTGCCAGGCTGCACGGGATTGGCAGCAGGGGCATTAACTGCATGACGCCAAGAGGGCTGGACACACGGTGCTGCTCAGGTGGCTCCACGCTGGTAGCTCAGAGCCAATGCCCCGTTCCAAAAGACAGAGAAGTACACGGCCCTGCTCCTGGGCGTTCCCGCAGCCGCTGTGTGAGTGGGCACGGGACAGGGCAGCATGGGGCCCCACCCCATTACAGACAGGCACGTGCTGCCCGAGCTGCCCCAGGCCCTTTGAAGCCAATGGCAGTTTTGCTGCGGGGCTGTGGGCGCAGCTGGCTTTGCGGGTTTGCTGCTCCTGTTCCTTGTTCTGGTTAGGCCTCAGCTGGAGTATTGTGTCCAGTTCTGGGCGCCGCATTTTAAAAAAGATGTGGAGAAATTGGAAAGGGTCCAAAGAAGAGCAACAAGAATGATTAAAGGTCTTGAGAACATGACCTATGAAGGAAGGCTGAAAGAACTGGGTTTGTTTAGTTTGGAGAAGAGAAGACTGAGAGGGGACATGATAGCAGTTTACAGGTATCTAAAAGGGTGTCATGAGGAGGAGGGAGAGAACTTGTTCACCTTAGCCTCTAAGGATAGAACCAGAAACAATGGGTTTAAACTGCAGCAAGGGAGGTCTAGGTTGGACATTAGGAAAAAGTTCCTAACTGTCAGGGTGGTTAAACACTGGAATAAATTGCCTAGGGAGGTTGTGGAATCTCCGTCTCTGGAGATATTTAAGAGTAGGTTAGATAAATGTCTATCAGGGATGGTCTAGACAGTATTTGGTCCTGCCATGCGGGCAGGGGACTGGACTCGATGACCTCTCGAGGTCCCTTCCAGTCCTATAATCTATGATTCTATGATTCTATGATTCTATGATTCTTGCACTGTGTATTCCAGCAGCCCCACGAGGCCCCAGCTGAGCTGAGTCCCTGGTGCTGGGCGCTGTACACGCACTTTGACAGGCCCTGCTCTGAAGAGCTGCTGCCCAAGGCAGACCAAGGTGGCAGGGGAAGTGCCCAAGGTCACCCAGCAGCTTGTGGCAGTGACAGGACGGGCGCCCAGGCTGCTGGCGCAGGGCACGTGGGTGCGGTGCCATCTCACGCTGGCCGCACCTCCCCTCGTCGTGCAGGTGGGGGTAGGGTGACTACCCATCCTGAACTGGGCGGGACAGTCCCGAAATGCAGAGGTCTAGTCCCGGTCCCGGGCTGAATGACTCCAGGACAGCATTTGTCCCGGATTCCCTGCAGCGCCGCTCTGTAGCTGCCTGAGGCTCAGGGGTGGTGCCAGCCTCTTCCTGTGGGGAGAGAAGAAGGGGCTGAGGTGGGCGTTTGCCCCCCTCGCCATGAGGCCCTGCCCCTGCTCCTCCCCTTCCCCGGAAGCCCTGCCCCCTGCCCAGGAGCCGAGGAGCTGCCACCTGTCCTGGGCAGCATGCCCCCAGGGGCGGGCACACGGGCCGGGGGCTGCTCTTTAGCCCCTCGCCCAGGGCAGGTGGAGGGTCCAGGGCTCCTCACAGTGGCCCAGGCTTCCGAGGTGGCTCTTCCCACTGCCCACCTCTGGCTTCTGGCCTGAGCAGGGGGCAGGGCTTTGGGGACGAGGAGGAGCAGGGGCGGGGCCACAGAGGGGGCGGGGCTTCTGTATGTGTCCCGCTTTTGCCTTTTGAAAAGGTGATCACCCTAGGTGCAGGCTGCGGGCGGGGACCGTTCTGCCCCCCTGCTGCGGGTGCTTTTCCATGGTTTGCTGCGCTGGTGCAGAGAGCGGCTCCAGGGGCGGGAGGCAGGTGACTGGAGGGCGGGAGGGCGGGAGAAACCTTCTGACCAGGACTCTCCTTCCCTTGGAGGTGCTGACGGACCCGGCATGTGGAATGCGAACGCAGGTGAGACCTTGGCTCAGCACAGGCTGGCCTGCCGGGGGGAGCCGGGACGGGCTGTTTCCGGCTGCTTTGCTTAAAGCTGGGGAACTTGAGGGCTGTTTCCTGGGCCGAAGGCTAAGGCCAGTTCCTCTGTTCTACGGGGACACAGACGGGTTTCAGGACTCTCTGTGTGGGGCCATGGCTAAAGCGGGGATTGGCTGGGAGCCAGACAGCGTGGCTGTCTCTGGGAGATTTGCCTGTGTAAGGACTGCAGCACCCAGCCCTCCAGTAGCGTGACGTGTGTACATATACGTGTGTAGTATTCATGGCCCGGTTTGAAAGTTACTCCACATGCTGGCCCCATTCTGCCTCCTCGCCTCCCCCAGCCTAGGGTTACCATACGTCGGGATTTTCCCGGACATGTCTGGCTTTTTGGTCCTCAAATCCCCGTCCGGGGGGAATTGCCAAAAAGCCGAACATGTCCAGGAAAATACCAGTCCCCTGCTTACCTTAGAGCGGCTCCGGCAGGCTGCGAGCTGCAGGTGGATTCCCCCGCGGCGGCGGCTGCTGCTGCTCCCCCCAGACACCTCAGCTCTGTGCAGCTGAAGAGCCGAGCTGCCCAAGCGCTACCGGCTTCACGGTTTGCTGGGGAGCCCCCAGACCTCCAGACCCTGCACCCCCGGTTGGGCGCTACCCCAGCGCAGCCGGAGCCTGGGAGGGGAAGTGCCCGGCCAGGGGCGCAGGGTCTGGAGGTCTGGGGGCTGCCCGGCAAACCGTGAAGCCGGTAGCGCTCGGGCAGCTGTTTCGCGTGGCTGGGAGGGAGGAGGGGGAATGCGGGGCGCTCAGGGGAGAGGGCGGAGTTGGGGTGGGGAAGAGGCGGAGTTGGGGCGGGGCGGGGGCGGGGAAGGGTGGGGCCAGGGCCCCATGGAGTGTCCTCTTTTTTTAATTTTTAAATATGGTAACCCTACCCCAGCCCCCTTACTCCGGAGCTGGCAGGCCACTGAAATCAGGCAATGCCCTACTCAGCGGGAGTCGTCTGGCCGAAGTGACTGCACCATGGACTAGGTCATTGTTCCCTGCCTTCCTGGGGGCATTTCCCTTCGAATACACAGTGCCAGGGGGTATCACCTGGGGTTCCCCGCTGCTAACAATGCGGATCCCTCCGGGTGGCAATACAGGGAGCCAAGGGAAGCCAGGGGAGACCAGTTCCTGCAGGCAGCGTCCAAGCGGCAGTGCAGACTGGGAGGATGGAGGCCGTGCAAGAGGAGTCTGGGAGCCTCCAGCACAGGGAAACCATGCTTGGGGCCAGTGGTGTGTCAGCATTGCCCGCACTGCAGGGAACCCGGGGAGGAGGATGGGTGAAGGGGCCTTGCCATGGGCTCTAACACGTCACCTCTGCTTTCCCTTTGTCTGGCAGGACCCCCTGGTGGGAGACCACCACCAAACACGCCACATTGCCACCCTCACCCGAGTCCTTGCTCCCCTGTTGTCTGTCCTCCTCCCCCTCCTGTATGCCCTGGGCCTGGTGGGTCTCATCCCCCTGGACACCACCCGCATGGACATCACCCGCATGGACCTGGATGCCCTCCCCATCCTGGGTGTCATCCCCCAGGTGGACCTCATGGGCATCATCACAAACATTAGAAACATGGCCATGGTCGCCATGGACACAAGGTACGGAGCCCTGGTCACTGGGGTGTGGGGGCCACGTTGCAGAAGAAGATGCACCATTAGCGTCAGCTCTGTGCTGGGATGCTGTGCAGGGCCCACAGCCCAAGGCTTAGCTGGGCTAGGGACTGCTCTGTTCCCAACCCGTACATGGGGCTCTGGGGACATGAGAACCCACCCTCTCTGCTCCCTGCAGCCAGGGGACATTACACCAGTCCCTGGAAACATTTTCTTTTCCCCTTAAGAGTCGGCTGTTTTCACCAGGTCCCTGGATTCCGGATTAGGGTTTGTACTGGCCAGGGCATCACTGGTTAATGTATTCAAACCTCAAACCAAACCCGCCTGCGCCTACAGGCTGCTGCATCGCACCTTGTGCAGCCAAACCGGTGCAGGACCGGCCCAGCTCTGCTGGGAACCCAGGTGTTCCTAGAGTCAGTGTCAGGAAATGAAACAGAGGGAGCAGGACTAGCACGCAGCCACAGCTCAGGGCACTCGGGTGGGACGGAGAACTCAGCTCAGCACAGAATGTCAGAGCCATGACGTGGCACCTTGACACACCTCACAAAGGCAGGCTGGGTTCCCAGGGACCTCTCCAGCACCTTGGCCAGTGCTGCGCCCACCTGCATTCTGTGGCCAGCCTCACTCATGTACAGGGACACGTGGCTGCAACAAACCAACCCAGCTTACTGGGTGTGACGCCTTTGTACAAACCCATCATCCAGCCAGAATGTCCCTCTGCCACAGAGCCCGGCGCTGGAAGCCCTTGCAGGGACTGACTCCCTGCCTGAGGCCCCGAGTCTGCACAGCGTGTGCACATGCTCAGCGTTAGCTCGTAAGCAGCACCTGGAAATCAGTGATGCTAAGTCTGAGGTACCGTCAGGCACGTGTACACGTCTTCGCCGGGCGGGGCCTTAGCGTCCTGCTGGGGACGTAGTACCGCACGTGCTGCCGCAGCCCCTGGGGTTGCTGTGGTGCAGTTAGTGGCAATTCTACTTGGCTGGGCTCAGGAGCGGGGACCTGCCCCTGGAATCACCTGGCGGGTGTCGAGAAGCCCAGCAGCATTGGCGGGTGCAGAGGTTTGGGGCTGAGAACTGGACTCAAAGCCCGGCCTCCCCCCGCAGTGCCAGGGGTTGCAGGTCGGGCCGTTTCACTGTCTTCCTGCGCAGCCCATCTCTGCCGGGCGATTCCTTTCCAAGGTGAAGCAGCGTCCTGGTTGGCAACCAATATTGTGCAGTGAGCTCGTTGTTTAGCATGGTGAGGTGCCCGTCCTGCTGGGCCTGGCCACTGCTTTCACTGTGCCCAGGGCCTTCTCATCACACTGGGCATGCTCGGGGGCCAGGGCTGCAGCCCTCCCGCCTCCTTCCTGCTGGCTCAGCCTGGCCAGGATTCCCCAAGCCTGCCAGGGCTGTTCCTGAAGGGTAGCTCGTGGGCTTGCGCTTCCCTCGAAGGTCGAATTTTCCATCTCCACTCCCCTGCCCATTCCTCAATGCCTGAGCAGTCCTGGCTCCCCCCATGCCTGCTGCAGGCCTGGCTAGGAGAGCTGCCATCATCACCCCTAGCTCTGTGCTACGGGCGAGCAGAGAAACCAGTTATTAGCCCCGGCCGTCCCTCCCAGGAGCCACCGGAAAATGATGCCAATGTCTGGGTCAGGAAGTGAAGGGCACCACGTACAGCTGACATGGGAGCAGCCGGAGTGTAACTGGCCAGGCACCAGGGCCAGCTCCCATCTTGTGACACAGGCTGCGGGACGGTAACTGCTGTGAATGCAGACAGCCGTGGGAGAGGGCTATTCTCACGGTATCTAATACACGTCAATCCTTGTCCCTTTCAGCATGGAAGTGGGTCGAGCAGCAGTTCTGACTCGGATTAAGAAAGCGCCTCCCATCGGCCTGGCACATCGGTGGCACAGCAGCAGCAGCAGCCAAATACAATTTAAGAACGTCTGTAAGTTCCCTCCAGTTCGCTCTTCCGCTGCCCTTTGCTCCCTCTTCTAAACGAATGTCGTGTAACCTTGTGGCTAGTGATTCTCTTCTGTTTGGTTGGTTCAATTTCTGTCTGGAAGCATTTTAAGCTCATAACGTGGCTCGTTTCCCCTCTGTCACTGAAGAGATTTCCCCCTCTTATGTAGCCCCTCTACCGGGTGGTATTGGCTGCAACCAGGGCCATGGTCAATACCTGGGGGTTCCTCTTCACAATGCACACCAGAACCGGCGCAAGCCCCAAGCCAGAAATCTAGGTAAACTAGACATCACCAGTTCTCTGGCTCTCAATCAGCACCTAGGTCAGGTATAGTGAGAAGTTATTTAAAAATTCTGCTCACTATACAAAATGTTCTCCTGACCCCAAAGGGTCAGCCATTTTACCAAGTCAAAATACCAAGCTGCCAGATAGTCCGTTAGCATCTAAAAATAAAGGTTTATTATAAAGACAAAAGCCAGAACAAGAAGAGAATTGTTAAATGGTAAAACAGTCACATACATACAAAGACTTCAAAGTCCATATATCAGGTTCTTAGCAGTGTTGGTGAGTTTGCTGGCTTGAAAGTCCCTCTGGAACACATCCACAGCTTGGATGGGTCATGCAATCCTTTGTTCGGAGCTTCAGTTTGTAGAAGAGTCACTCCAGAGGTAAGAAGCAGAAATGAAGACAAAATGAAGAAGATTCAGCTGCCTTTTATATCCTTTGCCATGTGGCTTGTACTTCCTTTATCCCAAACACAAGCTGCCCTGCACATGGCATGGAAAAGCCTTAGAATTCTCTGTCCGCAGGCATACCACATGCCTTGCTGACTCATAAGGTATCTTCCCTGGTTCCTTTCAATGGATTCTTTGTACAGCTGATGACCCCTGATGGGCCATCGAACAGGCTAGGCAATGCTGATGCCAATCTGTCTGGGGGTTACCCAGAAACACAGCACTAGTTTGGAAATACAGGCCTGGTCTACACTACGACTTTAATTCGGATTTATCAGCTTTAATTCGAATTAACCCTGCAACCGTCCACACAACGACGCTATTTAATTCGATGTAAATGGCCCTTTAAATCGATTTCTGTACTCCACCCCAACGAGCGGAGTAGCGCCAAAATCGATTTTAGAAATTCGAATTAGGGTTAGTGTGGCCGCAATTCGATGGTATTGGCCTCCGGGAGCTATCCCACAGTGCATCATTGTGACCGCTCTGGACAGCAATCCGAACTCGGATGCACTGGCCAGGTAGACAGGAAAAGCCCCGCGAACATTTGAACTTCATTTCCTGTTTGCCCAGCGTGGAGAGCACAGGTGACCACAGATACCTCATCAGCACAGGTAACCATGCAGGCTGATAATCGAAAAAGAGCACCAGCATGGACCGTGAGGGAGGTACTGGATCTGATCGCTGTATGGGGAGAGGATTCAGTGCTTGCAGAACTTCGTTCAAAAAGACGAAATGCAAAAACTTTTGAAAAAATTTCCAAGGGCATGATGGAGAGAGGCCACAATAGGGACTCTGAGCAGTGCCGCGTGAAGGTCAAGGAGCTCAGACAAGCCTATCAAAAAACAAAGGAGGCAAATGGTCGCTCCGGGTCAGAGCCGCGGACATGCCGCTACTACGCCGAGCTGCATGCAATTCTAGGGGGGGCTGCCACCACTACCCCACCTTTGTTCGTGGATTCTGGGTCGGGGATAGTCTCGACGCCTGAGGATTCTGCCGATGGGGTAGAGGAGGAGGAGGAGGAGGAGGAGGATGAGCTTGCAGAGAGCACACAGCACTCCATTCTCCCCAACAGCCAGGATCTTTTTATCACCCTGACTGAAGTACCCTCCCAAGCCTCCCAAGCCAGTACCCAAGACTCTGACCCCATGGAAGGGACCTCAGGTGAGTTTACCTTTTAAAATATAAAACTTGTTTTAAAAGCAAACGGTTTTTAATGATTACTTTGTCTGACTTTGCATTCGCGGTCAGTTCAGCTACTGGAAAAGTCTGTAGCTACTGGAAAAGTCTGTTAACGTGTATGGGGATGGAGCGGAAATCCTCCAGGGACATCTCCATGAAGCTCTCCTGGAGGTACTCTGAAAGCCTTGCCAGAAGGTTTCTGGGCAGTGCATCCTTATTCCCTCCTCCATGGTAGGACACTTGACCACGCCATGCTTGCAGCAAGTAATCTGGTATCATTGCCTGACAAAGCCTGGCAGCGTATGGTCCCGGTGTTTGCTGGCATTCAAGCAACATCCGTTCTTTATCTTGTTGTGTAATCCTCAGGAGAGTGATATCACTCCTGGTAACCTGGTTGAAATACGGGAACTTAATTAAGGGGACAGAGGTGGCCGTTCCTACTGGGCTGTTTGCCTGTGGCGGAAAATAAATCCTTCCCTGCAGTTAGCCAAGCGCAGATGGGAAATTGGCCCTGAGTTTTTCGCGTTTGGCTAGCAGGGATCTTCCCTGTTACCAGCCACGCGGTGGGGGGAGGGTACCGTGATCATCCCAGAGAATTCATGGCGAGGGGGGGGGGGTCGGCGGAGGGGGGGTGTAGTTTGGTCCCTGCAGGGATCTTCCCTGATACCAGCCACGCGGTGGGGGGAGGGTACCGTGATCATCCCAGAGAATTCATGGCGAGGGGGGGGGGGTCGGCGGAGGGGGGGGTAGTTTGGTGCCTGCAGGGATCTTCCCTGATACCAGCCACGCGGTGGGGGGAGGGGTACCGTGATCATCCCAGAGAATTCATGGCGAGGGGGGGGGGGGGTTAGTTTGTTTTCTGGTGCTGCTGAATGTTAACAGAAAAACCGCAGCACTCTACTTGCCTGAAGGGGCCCAGACAAGCCCCACCACACTGCCCCCCCCCCCAACTGGCTGAGATTGGCCAGGCTTCTGCAGCACTCTACAAGCTATGCTTGGTATGTGGGAAAGGAGGGTGCAGAAGCTGTAAAACAATGGCTTACCATGGCCGCATGCAAGCCGAATTCTGTTGCCCAGACCTGTGATCTCTAGCAGCAAAGCCACAGGCACTCAGCATTAAGAGGCAAAATGCGACCTTGCACAGAAATCACATGTGCTATGTAATGTGAACAGTGTTGGTCACCGTGAAAGAGTATAAGCATTGTTCTGCAAAATGTAGCTTTTAAAACAATTCTCTCTTTTTTCCCCTCCCTACAGCAGCTGCAAATTCCTCAAGCCTCCCTCCTCCATCCCGAAGGTTATCACAGATAAGGCGTCGTAAGAAGAAGACGCGGGAGGACATGTTTTCTGAAATTATGCAATCCAGCAGGAGTGACAGAGCTCATCTGAATGAGTGGAAGGAAACAGTTTCAAAGTATAGGAAAGAAGTCAGTGATTGTGAGGAGAGGAGGGACCAACGTGAGGAGAGGAGGGACCAACGTGAGGAGAGGAGAGACGATCGAGATGAGAGATGGCGGCAGGAAGACCAGAGGATGAAGGATGCAACGCTGGGGCTGCTCCGGCGTCTGGTGGAGGTTCAGGAACGGCTGCTGGAAAACAGACTGCCGCTTCAGCCCCTGTTCCACCCTCCCCCCTCCCCATGTTCCGTATCCTCCTCACCCAGACGTGTAAGAACGCGGGGGGGGAGGCTCCGTACACCTTCCCATTCCACCCCAGTAGACAGCCCAAGCAAAAGGCTGTCATTTTTTTAACCTTTTCTTTGTGGCTTTTTCCTTCCCAGCAATCCTCCTCCCAAATCCCACCCGGGTTCCCGCCCTCTTTTTCTAATCTATTAATAAAGAATAAATGATTTTTAAATGATAGTGACTTTATTTGGTTTGAAAGAAAGCTGGGGGAAGGGGCAGGGTGGGTTCCTTACAGAAAATCAGTCAGTAAAGGGGGAGGGTTTTCATGAAGGAGAAACAAACAGATATTTCACACGGTAGCCTGGCCAGCCATGAAACTGGTTTTCAAAGCTTCTCTGATGCACAGCGCTTCATGGTGTGATCTTCTAATCGCCCTGGTGTCTGGCTGCGCGTAATCAGCAGCCAGGCGATTTGCCTCAGCCTCCCACCCCGCCATAAAGGTCTCCCCCTTACTTTCACAGAGATTGTGGAGCACACAGCAAGCAGAAATAACAATGGGGAGATTTCTTTGGCTGAGGTCAGAGCGAGTCAATAATGAACGCCAGCGACCTTTTAAACGGCCAAATGCACATTCTACCACCATTCTGCACTTGCTTAGCCTGTAGTTAAACAGCTCCTGACTCCTGTCCAGGCTGCCTGTGTATGGCTTCATAAGCCATGGCATTAAGGGGTAGGCTGGGTCCCCAAGAATAACTATGGGCATTTCAACATCCCCAACGGTTATTTTCTGGTCCGGAAAGTAAGTCCCTTGCTGCAGCCCTTTAAACAGAGTAGTGTTCCTGAAGACGCGAGCGTCATGAACCCTTCCCGCCCAGCCCGCGTTGATGTTGGTGAAACGTCCCTTGTGATCCACAAGTGCTTGCAGCACCATTGAAAAGTACCCCTTGCGGTTTATGTACTCGGTGGCTTGGTGCTCCGGTGCCAAGATAGGGATATGGGTTCCGTCTATCGCCCCACCACAGTTAGGGAATCCCATTGCAGCAAAACCATCCACTATAGCCTGCACATTTCCCAGAGTCACTAACTTTCGTAGCAGCACCTGAGTGATTGCTTTGGCTACTTGCATCACAGCAGCCCCCACAGTAGATTTGCCCACTCCAAATTGATTCCCGACTGACCGGTAGCTGTCTGGCGTTGCAAGCTTCCACAGGGCTATCGCCACGCGCTTCTCAACTGTGAGGGCTGCTCTCATCTTGGTATTCTGGCGTTTCAGGGCAGGGGACAGCAAGTCACAAAGTTCCATGAAAGTGCCCTTACGCATGCGAAAGTTCCGCAGCCACTGGGAATCGTCCCAGACCTGCAACACTATGCGGTCCCACCAGTCTGTGCTTGTTTCCCTTGCCCAGAATCGGCGTTCCATGGATAGAATCTGCCCCATTAACAACATGATCTCCAAAGCACCGGGGCCTGTGGTTTCACTGAATTCTGTGTCCGTGTCCGTGTCCATGTCCTCATCATGCTTGTCGCTGCGCTGCCGCCGCCGCTGCCTCCTCTCCTCGTTTTTCTGGTCCTGGCTGAGCATAAACTCCACGAGAACGCGCGAGGTGTTTGCAATATTCATGAGTGCTGTCTTGACCTCAGCGGGCTCCATGCTTGCCGTGGTATGGAGTCTGCAGTGTTCACCCACCCAGGAAAAAAGGCGCGAAAATGGTTGTCTGCCGTCCGTTGCTTTCATGCAGGGAGGGAGGGAGGGAGGAAGTGAGGCTGTACCCAGAACCACCTGCGACGATGTTTTTTGTCCCATCAGGCACTGGGATCTTAACCCACAATCCCAATGGGCGCGGGAGACTGCGGGAACTATGGGATAGCTATGGAATTGCTACCCACAGTGCAACGGTGCAGAAATCGACGCTAGCCCCGGTACTTGGACGCACACCACCGAATTACTGTGCTAGTGTGGCCGCACTCATTTCGACTTTATACAACCTGTTTCTCAAATCCGAATTATCTAAATTCGGATTAATCCCGTAGTGTAGACATACCCACAGATATACCCCACATATCTATGGCCTGGTCCACACTAACCCCCCACTTTAAACTAAGATACGCAACTTCAGCTACGTGAATAATGTAGCTGAAGTTGAAGTACCTTAGTTCGAACATACCACGGGTCCAAACGTGGCAGGCAGGCTCCCCCGTCGATGCCGCGTACTCCTCTCGCCGAGCTGGAGTACCGGCGTCGACGGCGAGCACTTCCGGGATCGATCCCAGAAGATCGATTGCTTACCGCCGGACCAGGAAGTAAGTATAGACCTACCCTTAAACTCATAATACAAAGGTGATACGAACATATAAACAAGAATAAAAAAAGAACAAGTTAAAAATCACTTAGAAAAGTTGGATGCCTGCAAGTCACCAGGGCCTGATGAAATGCATCCTAAAATACTCAAGGAGCTAATAGAGGAGGTATCTGAGCCTCTAGCTATTATCTTTGGAAAATCATGGGAGATGGGAGAGATTCTAGAAGACTGGAAAAGGGCAAATATAGTGCCCATCTATAAAAAGGGAAATAAAAACAACCCATGAAACTACAGACCAGTTAGTTTAACTTCTGTGCCAGGGAAGATAATGGAGCAAGTGGTTAAGGAAATCATCTGCAAACACTTGGAAGGTGGAAAGGTGATAGGGAATAGCCAGCATGTTATAAGGAGGAGGGAGAAAACTTGTTCACCTTAGTCTCTAAGGATAGAACAAGAAGCAATGGGCTTAAACTGCAGCAAGGGAGGTTTAGGTTGGACATTAGGAAAAAGTTCCTGACTGTCAGGGTGGTTAAACACTGGAATAAATTGCCTAGGGAGGTTGTGGAATCTCCATCTCTGGAGATATTTAAGAGTAGGTTAGATATCTATCAGGGATGGTCTAGACAGTATTTGGTCTTGCCATGAGGGCAGGGGACTGGACTCGATGACCTCTCGAGGTCCCTTCCAGTCCTAGAATCTATGAATCTATATCATACTTGGCAAATTATAACATTTCCGCAGATACCTCACACGGCATATCTGGTTAGACTCATTGCAGTTTTATAACATTGGTGTCAACAGTATTATTAATGTTCTCCCCTATTCCATACAGCGTCACACTGTGTATGAAGTATACCAAATGACAGGGTGGCTATGGGGGTTCCAGGGTGCTGCTTTGAGGCACAGAGTGCCACAGTTGCCAAGGGCTGCTTTGTGGCCAAGACGTCACTGCAGTCTGCCCTGGACATTACAGACACTTTGGCCAGGATGATGGCCTCTGCGGTTACTATGATGCAGGCCTCCTGGGGGGCGAGGTAGCTCAGTGGTTTGAGCATTGGCCTACTAAACCCAGAGTTGTTAGTTCAATCCTTGAGGGGGCCATTTAAGGATCTGGGGCAAAAGTCTGTCTGGGGATTGGCCCTGCTTTGAGCAGGGGGTTGGACTAGATGACCTCCTGAGGTCCCTTCTAACCCTGTGATATTCTATGAAAACTCAGGGATCACTTTGTATGTCCTTGCTAACTAGACCTTGTTTTCAGATAAGAGAGATGACACCCTGCATTCCTTTAAGGATTTCTGGATTACCTTAAGATCCTTCTGGGTGTACACGCTGCCCAGGCAGAGATTCCATTATGGGGCATGGCAACAACAACAGTATAGGCCACAGCATCCCTTCGTGCAGCCCTTTCGTCCGAGACAGCAAGACTATCCCAGGAAAAGGAAACACTCAAGTTTGGGGCTCGGCCGATCCCCTCGCCCTCCTCTGGTGCCTGCTAAGATCCCATTTTGACTCCTTGGTCCAGAGCACCATTCCAGTTGCTGTTCTTCTGCCCTTGTTGTACTTCCATTCCTTTGGGGACAGGCAGGTTCATTTTTACAATGCCTGGGTCTCGATCATCTGCAACAGGTGGGTCCTAGACACTCTTAGATCAGGCTACTCCATCCAGTTTCTCTCCACGTCTCCTCCGCATCCAATCTCCCCATCCCTCTTCAGGGACCCTCTCACGAGACACTGCTCATTGAGCAGGTCAGCTCTCTCTTGACGTTGGCAGTGGTGGAGGAAGTCTTGCCAGAATACTGGGGCACAGCTTTTACTCCCGGTAGTTCCTGATACCAAAATCCTAGGGCAGGATGAGACCCATCCTCAACCTTCACGGCCTCAACAAATTCATCAAGTACATGAGGTTCCATATGGTCACTCTATCGGCTGTCCTCCCTGCACTGTCTCAGAACGACTGGTTTGCTGCTCTGGACCTTCAGGACGCTTATTTCCGTGTGGCGATTCTACTGAGTCCCGGGAAGTTTCTTTGTTTCCTGGTAGGAGAATGCCATTTTCAATGCACAATTCTCCCTTTTGACCTTTCTTCTGCCCCCAGAGTTTTCACCAAATGCATGGCAGTGGTCATATCTCAGGAGGAAAGGAATCCACATCTTCCCGTACCTCAATATCTGGTTGCTGAAGGGTGGCTCCAGAGAGGAGGTTCTTGCACAAGTCAACACTATATTGCTTTTGCTCAACCATCTTGGAATCATTTTAAACACCAAAAAGTCAACCTTGGTTCCCGCTCAAAAAATCGAGTTCATTGCAGCACTGTAAGATTCCATGAGGTTGAGAGCATCCCTACCGACTGACTGCTTCAAGGCAATTCGACAGCTTTTCCTCAGTCTGCAATTTCAGCCCTCCAAAACTGTCTGAGTGTGCCTGAGCCTGTCCGCTTGTACACGGGGGGTCCAGGTCACCAGTCTGCACCTTTGCCCCCTTCACATGTAGCTTGGGATGGTTATGGCCCTGCCCTGTACTCCCTGGACAGATTGGTGCACCTCCCACCATTAGTCCTGGACTCCTGGTGCTGGTGGACATCTCTGCGCAATGCGTGTCAAGGAGACTTGTTCATTCAGCTCTCTCCAACCAAGACAGTGTTCATCGACACCTGCCTTCTGGTTTGGGGGGCGCGTCTGGACTCACTGAAGTGCAGGGCCTGTGGACAGAACAGGAAGCCTCACTCCATATCAATGTGCTGGAACTTCGGGCCATGCACAATGCATGTCGTGCCTTCTGGGACTGTATCAGGCATTCAGCAGTTCACGTACTCACCAACAATACCACCGCGACGTACTATGTGAACAAACAAGGGGGAGGCCACTCCAGATTACTCTGCCTAGAGGTGATCCACCTGTGGCAGTTCTGTATTGAAGAGGACATCACCCTGGTAGCTGCCCACTTACCAGGCGTGCAGAATCGTCTTGCCGACCATCTCAGCAGGACCGTCTCCCTGAGTCACGAGTTGTCACTGAAGGCAAGTGCCCTTTGGATCATCTTCGCAACGTTTGGCCTCCCCACGATCGACCCATTTGCGATGAGGGAAAGCAGGAAGTATCGTCTATTCTGCTCTCGGGGGACTCAGCCCGAGCTCCCTCTCTGCTGTCTTCCTCTGCAGCTGGCATTCGACCCTGCTGTGTGCCTTTCCTCCTATCCCAATCATTCCTCAGGTCATCACCAAACACGAGGCAGATCGAGCCAGGCTCGTCCTGATCACTCCTGTGTTGCCAGACAGTGCTTGTTCTCGGAACTCCTTGCTCTGTCAGTTCAGCCTCCTGTATCACTTCCTCTCCATCCCGACCTCCTCGCACAGGACCATGGCCTCATGCTGCATCGGTCATCAGCTCCCTGCACCTTACGGCATGGCTGCTGCATGGATGAATGAAGAAGAAGAGTGTTGCTTGGAGACTGTCCAACAGGTCCTACTTAACAATAGGAAGTTGTCCACTAGGACGACGAACTTAGCAAAGTGGAAGAAGTTTTTGGTGTGGTCCTTGGCCTGTGGGACCCATCCGGCGGAAGCTTCCATCCAGGACATCTTAGAGTACCTAATACACTTTCAGAAATTGATCTTGGCCCTCAGTTCTCCGAGAATGCACTTGGCAGCAATATCAGCATTGCATCCTCCTATCCAAAGGAAATCAGTTTTTTCCAACACCATGGTGACGAGATTTCTGAAAGGACTTCTCCACCTGCATCCTCTGGTCTGAGAGCCGGTCCCACTGTCTTAGTGCCTCTAATGAGGACTCCATTTGAGCCTCTTGCATCCTGTCCACTGCCCCTCCTGTCTCAGGAAACAGTGAGTGGATGCAAGGCGGGTGGGTGAGTTGCAGGCCCAGGTGGCTGGGCCTCATTACATGCAGTTCTCGAAGGACAAGATAATGCTTCGGCCAGACCCAAAGTTCTTATCCAAAGTGGTCTCTCAGTTTCATTTGAACCAGGTGTTGTACTTGCCTGTGTTCTTCTTTAAGCCATATTCCCCCCTGGAGGAGCTTCATCTCCATATGTTAGACATTACATGGGGTCTAGCCTGTTACCTGAACGGGATGGAACCGTTCTGTGCTTCGCTTCTCCTGTTTGTGTCATATGTGGACCGCATGAAGGGACAAGGGGTCTCTGCACAGGCCATCACTAGATGGATAACATCTTGTATCAGGTCTGCATATGAGATAACTTTGGCTACACCTCCTCAGCAGCTATGGGTTCATTTGGTGAGAGCACAGGCAACGTTGGTAGCAGTCCTCAATGACATTTCTATATTAGACATTTGCAGGGCGGCCACTTGGTCATCCAGCCATACATTTGCAGACCATTATGTTATCACTGCATTTTCCAGAGCAGATATTAATCTCGGAAGAGCAGTCCTGCAGTGCCTACTCCGATAGACTCTGAGCCCCACCTCCTACAAGGGTTTCTGCTTGCGAGTCACCTACCTGGAACACGCGCCTGCATCCATGTGAAGAAGAAGAAATGGTTACTTACGGTATCGGTGGTTCTTTGAGATGTGAGGCAGACGTGTATTCCACGAAGCAGCCTCCATTCCTGCTGCATCGGAGTCTTTCCCTGGATGTTGAGTGCAAGGGAACTGAGTGGGGCTGGGGTGGTGCTCCCCATATAGCCCCGGGAGGGGCTACGGACATGAGGTGTGAGTGCTGCCCCTCTATGGGTACTGTACTGCTAGGCAAAAGTCTCTGACTCTATTAATGACTGGTCTAGAGAAGTTAGCATGGAAGCTTCTGTTCTCTGTACCTCATAACACAAGAACAAGGGGATATTCAATGACAATGAAAGGCAGAAAATTCAAAAGTAATGAATAAAGCTAAGATTTTGTCCTGGATATTTTTAGTAAAAGTCACAGGACAGGTCACAGGCAATAAAGAAAAATTCATGGAAGCCGGTGACCTGTCTCTGAGGTGGGGGCTCATAGCTCCAGGGCCCTCCTCCGCCTGCCGCTGGGAGCTGCGGGGTCCCCCCGGCCACCTATGGTGGCTCAGAGCTCAGGATACCCCACAGCTCCCGGCTGCCGCAGGCAGCAGTGGGACCCTGCAGCTCCCAGCCTCGGCAGGCTGAAGTCACGGAGGTCTTTGGAAGTCACTGATTCTGTGATTTCCGCGATCTCCATGACAAAGTCGTAGCCTTAGTAATGAAAGGAAATACTTTTTCACACAACATGTAATTAGACTGTGGAACTTACTGCCACTGGATGCTGTTGTAGCCCAGAACATAACATGAATCAAAGACAGATTGGATTTTTGTATGGCGATCCCGAATATCCAGGATTATAACTGTTAATGAGTAAACCGTAAAAGAGTATTAAAAGGGAGATAAAACATCTGGCTCCAGGGCTTAATCTCTAGCTATTGGAGACCAGGATGAGACGTCTATAGGGGTAGGTTATCCCATATCTGCCTGTGCAGGGTCCTTTTGAAGGCCCTGGTGCTGGTCCCTGCTGGAGACAGGACACTGGGCTGGATGGACAGTGTGTCTGATCCGGTCTGGCTGTTCCTTGTTCCTCTCACTATTTTCCAGTTCGTTTTCTTTCTGACTACTTTTCTCCCTTGTGTCACTGTCCCCCTTTCCCTCTCTCTGCCAGCCCACTCCTCTGCTTCTTTCTGTTTTATTCTCCCCCAGGCGCCTTCATGAGAGGTCTCTCTCCTCCTCTTCCCCCAGGATCTCCTCCCCCACTTATGGTCACTACCCTGAGGTCTCTCTTCTCATATGCACTTAGCCGAGCCCCTCTCCTCTCCGCTCCTCCTTAGGTGTGTCTCCCCTTTTGATCGCTGCCACCTCTCTGGGGGGCTTCCCTTCCACCTGGATCACTAGCCTTGGGATAAATCTCCCCCATACCTCTCCCACCAAGAGTCGCTCCCTGTCCCCTTTCCCTGCTTTAGGGGTCTCTGGTCCAGAAAAGACGGGAAAAGGAAAAATGATCAAAGAAAAACATTTTTAAGCAATTAAAAAAATCCACGCAATATTTTGAAAAATGTAAAGTGGGTCCATTTAACCAGATACCGTTCAACAGCCATCTGGGTTAGAGCATATCTTGCCTCCACTGTTTCCTCATGCTATGGCTGGCTACCCCTCTTGACTGGGCAGAATGGTGCCATTGTCTCTCCTCTTCATGTTTTGCAGCTGACATTATGGTAGACTACAGCTATGTGGAGCGCACTTCGTCAGTCATGCAGGCGCTGAAACACTTCCAGGAGAAATTCCGGAGCACGGGGCCTAGGAGATGAGTTACTGGGGAAGAGAAGAGAGAGGGAGGGGAAGTGTTAAACTGAGATGACTGAAACCTTCAATTCAGAGCTTATTGTCCCTGGGAGAGAATTTGCACCCTGGGGAGCTCAGTACAGTGAAGCCTGCTGAGATTAATGCAAATAAGCTTGTGAAAATAATAGAGCTGGTTGAATTTATTGGGTGAAGAGTAAATTTGCAAACAAATGCATTCTGGGGGGCGTCAAAACTAGTCATGAATTTGGGGCAAAGTCAGCAAATAGTTTCACCAAAACAAAACAATGCCGCAAACAAAAAATTAGGAAATATCAAAACTGTTTTGAAAAAAAAAATTGAAATATTTGGACTCATCATTTCATTTTCAAAAGGTCATTGTGATTTGACATTTCATTTAGGAAATGTTGGTTTCGGTTTGACATTCACAATGGTTCATTTTGAGCTGAATGAATTTTTTTAAAAATTTGTTTAGTCACCAAAAAAATTCAGTTTTGGTTCGAAATGAACCAATTTTTTTTTTATTTTTCCAGTTCAGCCTCGGAACCCAAAAATCCATTATTCCCTCAGCTCTAGAAGCACAGGTAGAGTTTGCTCTACCTGGTTGGACCAGTGAACCAGGTGGTCTGAGATCTTGCACCTGTGTCAGACCAGGAAGATGAAGCCTCCCCCAGTGCACCTGATCAGTTGTGTAGTGCGACACACAGAGGAAACTATTCTTCCTAAATCCCAGTAGAGCAAATGATAAACCAACTTGTATAAGAACTGGAGCTGGTAAACGAACACACTTCAGGTGCAAGCTAAACACAACAGCAGGCATCTCCGAAACAGAGTCATTTAAAGAAATATACCAGATTAAAGTATAATCATGGACCCATGCAATATTATCTCTCTGATATACTTCTGCTGCAAGTCAGATGCGAATCTGCCCACAGAAATGCTGGGTCACTACTCTCAGTGTATTTACTTATAGATTCTAGGACTGGAAGGGACCTCGAGAGGTCATCGAGTCCAGTCTCCTGCTCTCATGGCAGGTCCAAATACTGTCACCATCCCTGATAGGCATTTATCTAACCTACTCTTAAATATCTCCAGAGATGGAGATTCCACAACCTCCCTAGGCAGTTTATTCCAGTGTTTAACCTGACAGTTAGGAACGTTTTCCTAATGTCCAACCTAAACCTCCCTTGCTGCAGTTTAAGCCCATTGCTTCTTGTTCTATCCTTAGAGGCTAAGGTGAACAAGTTTTCTCCCTCCTCCTTCTGACACCCTTTTAGATACCTGAAAACTGCTATCATGTCCCCTCTCAGTCTTCTCTTTTCCAAACTAAACAAACCCAATTCTTTCAGCCTTCCTTCATAGGTCATGTTCTCAAGACCTTTAATCATTCTTGTTGCTCTTCTCTGGACCCTCTCCAATTTCTCCATATCTTTCTTGAAATGCGGTGCCCAGAACTGGACACAATACTCCAGTTGAGGCCTAGCCAGCGCAGAGTATAGTGGAAGAATGACTTCTTGTGTCTTGCTCACAACACACCTGTTAATGCATCCCAGAATCATGTTTGGTTTTTTTGCAACAGCATCACACTGTTGACTCATATTTAGCTTGTGGTCCACTATAACCCCTAGATCCCTTTCTGCCGTACTCCTTCCTAGACAGTCTCTTCCCATTCTGTATGTGTGAAACTGATTGTTCCTTCCTAAGTGGAGCATTTTGCATTTATCTTTATTAAACTTCATCCTGTTTACCTCAGACCATTTCTCCAATTTGTCCACATCATGTTGAATTATGACCCTATCCTCCAAAGCAGTTGCAATCCCTCCCAGTTTGGTATCGTCTGCAAACTTAATAAGCGTACTTTCTATGCCAATATCTAAGTTGTTGATGAAGATATTGAACAGAGCCGGTCTCAAAACAGACCCCTGCGGAACCCCACTTGTTATACCTTTCCAGCAGGATTGGGAACCATTAATAACTACTCTCTGAGTACGGTTATCCAGCCAGTTATGCACCCATCTTATAGTAGCCCCATCTAAGTTCTATTTGCCTAGTTTGTCGATAAGAATATCATGCGAGACCGTATCAAATGCCTTACTAAAGTCTAGGTATACCACATCCACCATTTCTCCCTTATCCACAAGACTCATTATCCTATCAAAGAAAGTTATCAGATTGGTTTGACATGATTTGTTCTTTACAAATCCATGCTTGCTGTTCCCTATCACCTTTCCACCTTCCAAGTGTTTGCAGATGATTTCCTTAACCACTTGCTCCATTATTTTCCCTGGCACAGAAGTTAAACTAACTGGTCTGTAGTTTCATGGGTTGTTTTTATTTCCCTTTTTATAGATGGGCACTATATTTGCCCTTTTCCAGTCTTCTGGAATCTCTCCTGTCTCCCATGATTTTCCAAAGATAATAGCTAGAGGCTCAGACACCTCCTCTATTAGCTCCTTGAATATTCTAGGATGCATTTCATCAGGCCCTGGTGACTTGCAAGCATCTAACTTTTCTAAGTGATTTTTAACTTGTTCTTTTTTTATTTTATCTTCTAATCCTATCCCCTTCCCATTAGCATTCACTATGTTAAGCCTTCCTTCAGACTTCTCTGTGAAGACCGAAACAAAGAAGTCATTAAGCATCTCTGCCATTTCCAAGTTTCCTGTTACTGTTTCTCCCCCCTCACTGAGCAGTGGGCCTACCCTGTCCTTGGTCTTCCTCTTGCTTCTAATGTATTGATAAAAAGTCTTCTTGTTTCCCTTTCTTCCTGTAGCTAGTTTGAGCTCATTTTGTGCCTTTGCCTTTCTAATCTTTCCCCTGCATTCCTGTGTTGTTTGCCTATATTCATCCTTTGTAATTTGTCCTAGTTTCCATTTTTTATGACTCCTTTTTATTTTTTAGATCATGCAAGATCTCGTGGTTAAGCCAAGGTGGTCTTTTGCCACATTTTCTATCTTTCCTCCCCAGCAGAATAGCTTGCTTTTGGGCCCTTAATAGTGTCCCTTTGAAAAACTGCCAACTCTCCTCAGTTGTTTTTCCCCTCAGTCTTGATTCCCGTGGGACCTTACCTATCAGCTCTCTGAGCTTACCAAAATCCGCCTTCCTGAAATCCATTGTCTCTATTTTGCTGTACTCCCTTCTACCCTTCCTTAGAATTGTGAACTCTATGATTTCATGATCACTTTCACCCAAGCTGCCTTCCACTTTCAAATTCTCAACAAGTTCCTCCCTATTTGTTAAAATCAAATCTAGAACAGCTTCCCCACAGTAGCTTTTTCAACCTTCTGAAATTAAAAGTTGTCTGCAATGCAGTCCAAGAACTTATTGGATAGTCTGTGCCCTGCTGTGTATTTAGTTGTCTAAAAAAAGCCTCATCCACCTCTTCCACCTGGTTAGGTGGCCTGTAGTAGACTCCTAACATGACATCACCCTTGTTTTTTACCCCTTTTATCCTAAACCAGAGACTCTCAACACTTCCGTCTCCTATGTCCATCTCCATCTCAGTCCAAGTGTGTACATTTTTAATATATAAGGCAACACCTCCTCCCTTTTCCCCCGTCTATCCTTCCTGAGCAAGCTGTACCCATCCACACCAACATTCCAATCATGTGTATTATCCCACCAAGTTTTGGTGATGCCAACAATGTCATAGTTGTATTTATTTATTAGCACTTCCAGTTCTTCCTGCTTTTTACCCATACTTCTCGCATTTGTATATAGGCATCTAAGATACTGGTTTGATCTTGCCTTCCAGTTTTGCCCTGACCCTCTTTTCTCTCTGCCATTATAGCTCACACTCCCTCCTATTTCCGACCCATCTCCCCGGTCTCCATGTTCTCCACTTACCTGTGGGCTTTGCTCACCTGTCCCCGTTGAACCTAGTTTAAAGCCCTCCTCACTAGGTTAGCCAGTCTGTGTCCAACTTCATATATTGCCCTTGTTCTTGCACTTGACATCAGGTCCTGTGTCTTGCACTGGATGCCAGCTGATTTCCAAGTGAAATTCAAGGTGCTAGTTTTGCCCTAATAAGCCTGACCTGCTTTGGATTCTGTCTACCTGAGAGTCTGCCTCTCTCCCATGTGATTCTGCAGCAGATACAGTCTCCAAGAGTTTGGAGCTGGCAAATCCTCAGGCTAAAAATGGGAGAACACCCTAACATGGGCCCACCCCAATTTTATCTGGAGGATATGTCTGCTCAATACTCCCAAGGCCTGTACAGGCTGCAGCACCAGGTGGGAGAGAGGCGGCCTCTCAAGTGTCAAGTTTTGTGCTGAGAAGATGGGTGGAGTGTGGCATAAAGGACATTGGCCACAGGGCCTGGTGAGCCAAGGCAGGACCTGCTGATGTTCTTACACACACTCTGTCTACTTGTTCAGGCCAAAATATTCAAATCCAAGTGCCTAAAGTCAGATACCCAGATCTGGATTTAGATACCAAAATAAACCTGGCCTGATTGGATATTTGCAACTGTAAAGAAAATACTTACATTCCTTTCTCTAGCGAGATGCTCCAGAAGGGCCTGGAATACTGTCGGAAGGTGCAAAGAGCCGATGGATCATGGGAAGGGTATGTAATGTTATGCAGTTATGGGGTATTGTAGTGAACTCCAAGTATAACGGGTGTTGGGGGCCATCCGACTGACTGTCAGGACCAAACAGATTTCCCAAGGAAGGACTGACACACATACAGTCAGGAAAGTGTAAATCCGCACTGACAGCAGGCATCCAGATGTGCAGTTTATGGGAGCGCAGAGCAGAGCCCACAGGGGAGGGAGCTGGGATCCATCCTTTCCCTCCCAATGGAGGGGCTCCTTCCTAGTGGCTGCTCTAAGTGCCGCGCAGGGGGCAGAGAGGAAGCAGCAGGGGCTCTCGGAGCAACTGGCAAATTACAGGGAGGAGGAAGTAGGTTAGATCTTGGGGGAAGGTTAGCAACACGATTCTTTGGGACCACCCGAAATGGAGTGGACTTGTTTTATATAAAGGAAGCCTGGGATGCTCGGGGGAATCTTCGTGCCATGATCAGCCTCAGGATGCAGGAGAGGAGTGTGGCAGGAGCCACACCTAGTCACCTATATTTAGAAAAGTTTTCCAAGGGACAGTTCTGTAAATTGTCCTGAGAGGAGGTGGCTGCTTTGTGTGCGTTGCGGTGAAGCGTAACATTTATACAGCAGCAGCTCATTCCATGGCACAGAGCCCCTGTGAGCTAAGCGCTGCTAGCTCCACGTGCCACTGTTAGAATCCAAGGTCAGGGCTGACCGGAGTCCCTTGCTGTCAGACCCTGTGTAGTGCACTAGAACAGACTCCGGATCTCCTCCATCCTGCAGGGCTCGCCAATCTGTCACTGACAGCCCTTCCGCCTGCCTGGCAGCTGGGAGGCAGAGCCAGCTCTGTCCATGGGGCCAGGATCCCACGTGTTACTGAGAGGTACAGTACGTCTGGAGAATGTAAAGTGACCACCTGGTGCAGGTGAGAACACACCTCACTCACACTCACAACTTAAATTATTCCTGTAAGCTTCGACGTAAGGGAAGGTCAAAGGAATTCTTCCCAAGTAAAATTAATGTGCTTGGGACTCGCATGGGACGACCTGTAAAGATGCCCTGCCCTCTACGGACGATTTGCAATACAGCACTGCCATCTACGGGACACTCTAGGGAACAGGGGGTGGGGGCAGAGGGGGGCGCGTTCAGACTATTCCCTCTCTCATCTGGCAACCTGATCAGTGGAACCAACGTGGCTGGACGCCCCCACAACCTGCCTCAGGAAGGGTCCTGGCACAAGGCATTGAAGGCAAGCCGCAGAACCACTGCATTCCAAGGCACAAATAGCAGAGCCAAGCCATTGCTCTGAACTCGCCCCAGAACAGCTGGGAACACAAGGTCCTGGCACTATCTGAGCGCACAGCCTGAATTGGAAGCAACAGAAGAGGTCAGAGAGCAGTGGTGCCATGAGCACGGGAAGTTACCTTCTTGTACAGTTTTAACACACAGCACCATCCCGTATCAATGTTTAAATTGCTAAGGTCCACAAAGGTATTTAGGCACCTAACTCCCTTTGAAATCAGTGGGAGTTAGGCACCTAAATAGCTCTGAGGATCTGGGCCCAAGTGAATGAGTTTGGCGGGTCACTTAGAAGGCCTAGTCATAGAGGGACTTATCTGCTTTGTGTGAGTCTAGAGAAACAAGGTGTGGGGCTAGTCGACCTGGCAGAGAGCAGAAAAATGGAGCATTCCTCTTAAGCAATTCCCTGGGCTTGTGAATGTAAATGTAAACCCCAACGCCTCCTTTGTAGTCAATAAATATGGTGTGGGTGTGGGATCTGGAACCTGAGCACATGACAAACTGTGCCTGAGTTTGACTGGCCCCTTAGTCCTCATCATACTGCCTCATCAGATGAATTGTATTGCGTGATCGCAGATTACGGGAGAAATTTCCATGCATGTTTTGGTGTGTGATCAAAGAACACATATTTGTTGCCTTTCCTTTTTCTCCCATGCTGCACGTCCTGGTTCCTGTGCTCATGGGGCTATGAGCTATTCTTTTAACTATTATTGAGTTATTTAATTATGTGTAGCAAAGGACTAACTCTTAACTGGTTAAGAAAAGAATAACTGTCCAGACCTAAAGTTACTGACTGATTCCAGTGGCAGATCACAAGGTTTCAAGGGTCCTGGTCTGACCAGGTCTGTTCCAGGCCACAGGCTGTGGGGGACCCTGGTCTGACCTGGTCAGTCTGTTCCAGGTTGCTGGGTGTGAGGGCCCTGGGTCTGACCCGGTCTGTCTGTTCCAGGTTGCTGGGTGTGAGGGCCCTGGGTCTGACCTGGTCTGTCTGTTCCAGGTTGCTGGGTGTGAGGGCCCTGGGTCTGACCTGGTCTGTCTGTTGCAGGTCACTGGGTGTGAGGGGCCCTCGGTCTGACCCGGTCTGTCTGTTCCAGGTTGCAGGGTGGGAGGGGCCCTGGGTCTGACCCGGTCTGTCTGTTCCAGGTTGCAGGGTGGGAGGGGCCCTGGGTCTGACCTGGTCTGTCTGTTCCAGGTTCTTGCAACTCCAGGTTTCCTACTTTAAATATTTTGCCGGTCATTTAAGAGTATTATTGATTCCTGTGTTTATTAACGAGGGAGCTGAACAAGCCCTCGCTGGCTCTGGGATGAAATGAATGCTGGCTAGGGCTGTACCTGTGGCTGGGAGAAGCCCTTTTCACACCTTCGAGGCGTTAAGGGGACACTGTCAGTTTACAATTCATGGTGAGGTATTTACAAAATGGCTGCTACAGTTCAGCTCCTCTGTCCATATTTAGGCTCTTTAATAAGTGGCCTGAGGCGGGGAGCTGCATTGCCACTGATTCCCGACTGAGGGGTTTGCCTCGGGGTCAGTGTGCCGAGGGAGCTCTGCCTGCCACGACAACCCCAAATCTACAGTGCGTTCCGCTTGTTAGCAACCCCTCGGCTGGCAGCAAGAAGTTGCTGTGATGCAACAGTTGCTAATAAGCAGAAGGCAGGTTTGCGAGGCAGCAGGCAGGGATGGTAGGTCTCAGCACGGCCTTTCCTGGCTGCTGCCTCACAAACCTGCCTGCCGCTGGAGCCTTTCATCCAAAAACGTAGCTACCGAGCAGCATGCCACTTATCCGCTAATGTGGCTAATAGGCAGCACTAGCCAACTGCCATGAACATTCAAGTCAATGGGACAGGATTGGTTCCTGGCAAAATGTTGCTATTAACCGGAAGTTGTGACTATCCAGACGGCTATTAAATGGAATCAATCGTATTGGCAACTGGAGCCAGTCAGAGCAGACTGAAGGGCCTGGCCCAGGACCAGGCTCAAAGCCACCTTCGCTCACATACACCCTCCTGAGGGCACTGAGCATTCCTGGACCAAAGCCCAGGCTCCAACTTGGTGTTAAGGGTCTTGGGAGTTTGTGTTGCCCAGTGCTGCCTGATGCAGTCGAGGAAAGGGATTCAGCACATCTTCAGAAAACCCTTTAATGTATCCTCTACCAAAGCCATTGAGCCCAGGGGCTTTCCTGGCGTTCGGTACGGATTGACTGCAGTGGTCATGGCGATGAAAATTGCTGTTCAGTCAGGGCAGTAGGGAAGGAGGCTGAGTTTGAGACAATGGCAGAAAAGATTAGGGAGACTAACAAGCAGGTTCTTATAAAGAAGACGTGATCCTCTCTGTGCTGTATTGAGCAATGCTAGCAAGTTCTTTAGCAAGGATGTAGAAGTTGGATTTCTCAAAGAGTAGGGTGTGATTCCAGGCTGTAAATCAAGAAATTCTTGTAGTAGGGCTGTTATATTGACGGAGGATTGTGCAATAATAGACCTGAGCTTTAAGAATTTCCCAGGAGCTGGTTAGCTTGTCCAAATGAGGGCACTTGTCTCGGAGCAAGGAGAATGCTTATAGGGTGCCTGTAACCTGTAGCTACCATGTCTTTCTTTTCCATGTGACATTTTGCTGTCATGGTGACTGCAGCTCATTGCAGAGACAATCGCAGAAAAGATTAGGGAGACTAACAAGCGTGTTCTTATAAAGTAGTTATAAGAAAACACAGTCCGGGTATTATCTTCCTATGTAAGAAGGCAGTTCCAATAGGGTTTGTCATTCTTGGAATAGAATAGACTCCAGGAGTCTGCACCTGAGGGGCCCTACAGTGATAAGCTGCCAAAATCTGAACAACAGGTTCCCTCCTCACCCCACAAGGGGGTCGTGGCCCGTCCCCGCTCCCCGGGACTCCTGCCCCATCCAACCCCCCGCGTTCCTTGACTCCCCCCCCCGGACTCCTGCCGCATCCACCCCCATTCCCTGTCCCCTGACTGCCCCTGCTGCCCCATCCAACCCCTCTTCTCATTCCTGATGGCCCCCCGGGACCCCTGTCCCATCCAACCACCCCTTCTCCCTGTCCCCTGACTGCCCCTGAAACCCCTTTCCCCTGACTGCCCCTGCTGCCCCATCCAACCCCTCTTCTCATTCCTGATGGCCCCCCGGGACCCCTGTCCCATCCAACCACCCCTTTTCCCTGTCCCCTGACCACCCCTGGAACCCCTGCCCCTGACTGCCTCCTGCTGCCCCATCCAACCCCTCTCCTTCCTGACTGCTCCCCCAGGATCCCTTGCCCCCATTCAACCCCCCTGTTCCCCACCCTCTGACCACCCCGACCCCTGCAAATGCCTTGAGTTGTGGCCACGCGTCTTCTGGCTAATGAGGACTAGATTAGGGTCCTTTCGGAACCTGTCAGCTCTTCTTCTTTCTCTTTGTTGGCTAATGCAAGGCACTGCCGAGGCCAGGAGACCCTTCCTCCCACTTCTAGGCTGACAAACAGTTCTGCCTCCACACTTCTATCACCCCAGCTGAGTGGTGGAGTCAGCGGGACACCGGAGACCAAAGTGCAGGTAATGATCAAAGACTGAAAGAACCTGTGTTATTCATGTGTTTGATAGAGACGCACGCTGGATGTGTGACAACTCACTGGCAAAAAAACTTTTGGCCTAAGATGCTCTGGCCATAGAATATCATCCAGTGTTTCCTGTATCAACCCCAAAAACCCGTGACTGAGCTAGAAAGAGACATCCAATCTTGTTTTAAAGATTCCATGTGATGTCAAATTTACTACATCCCTAGGTGAGCTATTCCAGTGGTTAATTTCCTTCAGTAATACAAATTTATATCTTATTTCTAGTGTTAATTTAGCTGATTTCTACATTAATCCTTGGTAATCTGGACGCAATCAAACACATGCATTTAACACAGCCAAATGCAAGGTCGTACATCTAGGAACAAGGAAAGACTGTAGGATACAATTACAGGATGTGGCACTGTGTCCTGGACTTACAGAAGAGTAACTAGGGGTCATGGAGGAAACCAAGTGAATGAGCTACCAGTGCGATAATGCTGGGCCAAAAATGGTTAACACAGGCCTTGGAAATATAAATAGAAGTACGAACAGGAGTAGAGAGGTGCTATTACCTCTGCATAAGGCCTCCCTGAGACCATTTAAGAGTCCACCCTTTAAAAGGGATGTTGAAAAATTGGAGAAGGTTCCAAGTTGAGCCACAAGACTGCTCTGAGGTCTGGAAAACATGTCTTGCAATGCGAGACTAAAGGAGCTCAGTCTAGAGGTGACTTGATCACATTCTACAAGTACAGATGCAGGGAGAAGATTTCTGATAGTGGAGAGCTCCTTAATGTAGCACACAAGAGCAGAACAAGGGAGAGAGCCTGGCTGGGCTGAAGTTGGCTTCCCCCCAACCATCTCCAGACCCAGCAATCCAAACACCCCTTTGGGAAAACAGCCTTCTCCTGCTGCCAGCGTGTCCTGTAGCTTACATTGCTGCAGTGCTGAAGGTTCAAACCCCAATGATAATGCCCTGTGTGTGTTAACAATTGTATTTAATAGACTTTTAGTTTAGTTTTTACATTCTTAAAAAAACCACCTAGGAAATTACACTCAAACAGTGTAAACTGTTCAAAGAATGTTATTTAGGTTGCAAAGTCAAACACTCAGAAGTTGGGAAATGCCAGATCTACAGTTTTCTATTCAATTTTAATTTGTCACCCCTGTGCATGCATTATGGTATGGTCTTTAATTACATGATCACATCTTATCTTACGCACAGGACCCCTGCCTCATTCGGTGCACAGACTGGATGTTACGTGGGCTAGTGTAAAGCTGGCTGTAAACACGTGTCCTGAGGGCAGCCCCACAAGTGGCCACCACCTCAGTTTCCATCTTAATTCCTCAGATAAACTCAGTTCAGCCTTCAGAGTATTTCAATAGCCCTTTTTGCGGGGTTTCCTTCTTACCCGAATCCCCCCAGTGCAGCCCAAACAGTACATTCGTCCCAACAGTCCAGCACCAAGCCCAGCTCCAGTATCTCTACCACGCCCCAGCGCCCAGGTGCAGCGCTGGCTGCTCTCCCCCATCCTAGCTTCCAGGTCTGGCTCCAGTGTCTCTCCCCACACCTCACCCCAGACCCTCTAGCTTGGGTGTTTCTCCACCCTGTTTCCTTGCCAGGCAGGGCTCCATCTCTTGCCTGGTGACATCAGTGGACACACCCCTGCATCACTCCCCAGCCTTTAGCCATCTGAGTTCAGGTCTCTGGTTCAGAGAGCCAGCAGGCACCTTCCTCTGCTGTTCTCAGCCTTCAGCCCTCTCTAGGCTCTCTGGCCTGTGGAAGTTTGTAGGTGACCCCCTGCCTGCCTGTCTGCAGCTTTCACCAGCCTGCTCTGGCTCCGCTGGGGAACTGACTGCTCCCCCTTCAGGGACAGCCCCCCTGAAAGCTCGGCGCCCAGCTCTGCTCTGCCTCTGAGCTGCCGTTACTCTCTGGGTTCTCTTCCTTTCTGCTCTGGGCCCTCAACTCTCCCTCTCAGGGCAGGTCTACACTACCACTTAAGTCAATATCACTTACATCACTTAGGGGCATAAAATAGCCAGCCCCCGAGTGACGTAAGTTACAGCGACCTCAGCAGAGAGGGCTCTCTCGTCGGCATAGAGCATCTTCCCCAGACGCGCTGCAGTGGCATTGGAGCTAGTGTCGACTAGCTCTAAGTTCTCATTGGGGTTTGCTCCAGGGGCAGCCCCACCCTTCTCATTACACCAAAGTAGGGTGCACCTGGACTGGAACAGGAGAGCTGAACCCAATTGCTTTTAAGTGGGGGCCACATACTCAGATATGCATGTATATTGATCTTTTAACCATAGCAAAACTCTTCTTTCTTTTTTCTTTTTATTAATAAATCTAAGATTTAGTTAATAAGGATTGGCTGTAAACGATTTAGTTAATAAGGATTGGCTGTAAACATGTATTTGGATGAGATCTGAAATATTCATTGACCTGATAGGCAATGTGTCTCATCCCTTGGATTGGTAGAACTTTAACTACAGTGAATAAGATTGTTAGTAATCTCTCACTATTCAAGATTTGGCAGTCTGGATGGGAGCCAAAGGCTGCATTGCTTAAAGGAAATAGCTTTTGTCTTTTCGGTAACCAGCGTGGTATTACAGACGCTGTTTTACTGGCTTGGTGAATCTAAGTATAGAATAGTATCAGGGGGTAGCCATGTTAGTCTGTATCTACAAAAACAACAAGGAGTCTGGTGGCACCTTAAAGACTAACAGATTTATTTGGGCATAAGCTTTCATGGGTAAAAACCTCACTTCTTCGGATGCATAGAGTGAAAGTTACAGATGCAGGCATTATATACTGACACATGGAGAGCAGGGAGTTACTTCGCAAGTGGAGAACCAGTGTTGACAGGGCCAAGTCAATCAGGTGAATGTAGTCCACTCCCAATAATAGATGAGGAGGTGTCAATTCCAGGAGAGGAAAAGCTGCTTCTGTAATGAGCCAGCCACTCCCAGTCCCTATTCAAGCCCAGATTAATGGTGTTAAATTTGCAAATGAATTTTAGTTCTGCTGTTTCTCTTTGAAGTCTGTTTCGTAAGTTTTTTTGTTCAATGATAGTGACTTTTAAATCTGTAATAGAATGATCAGGGAGACTGAAGTGTTCACTTACTGGCTTATGTATGTTACCATTCCTGATGTCCGATTTGTGTCTATTTATTCTTTTGCGGAGGGACTGTCCAGTTTGGCCAATGTACATGGCAGAGGGGCATTGCTGGCACATGATGGCATATATAATATTAGTGGCTGTGCAGGTGAATGAGCCCTTGATGGTGTGGCTAATGTGGTTGGGTCCTCTGATGATGTCGCCAGAGTAGATGTGGGGACAGAGTAGGCAATGAGGTTTGCTATAGGGATTGGTTCCTGGGTTGGTGTTTCTGTGGTGTGGTGTGTAGTTGCTGGTGAGTATTTGCTTCAGGTTGGGGGGTTGTCTGTACACAAGGACTGGCCTGCCTCCCAAGGTCTGTGAGAGTGAGGGATCATTTTCCAGATAGGTTGTAGATCGTGGATAATGTGCTGGAGAGGTTTTAGCTGGGGGCTGTATGTGATGGCCAGTGGTGTTCTGTTATTGTCCTTGTTGGGCCTGTCCTGTAGTAGGTGATTTCTGGGTACCTGTCTTGCTCTGTCAATCAGTTTCCTCACTTCCCCAGGTGGGTATTGTAGTTTTACAAATGCTTGATAAAGATCTTGTAGGTGTTTGTCTGTGTCTGAGGGGTTGGAGCAAATTCGGTTGTATCTTAGGGCTTGGCTGTAGACAATGGATCGTGTGATGTGTCTTGGATGGAAGCTGGAGGCATGTAGGTATGTATAGCGGTCAGTAGGTTTCCGGTATAGGGTGATGTTTATGTGACCATCACTTATTTGCACTCAGTATCCAGAAAGTGGATCATTACAGAAGCAGCTTTTCCTCTCCTGGAATTGACACCTCCTCATCTATTATTGGGAGTGGACTACATCCACCCTGATCGAATTGGCCCTGTCAACACTGGTTCTCCACTTGCGAAGTAACTCCCTGCTCTCCATGTGTCAGTATATAATGCCTGCATCTGTAACTTTCACTCTATGCATCCGAAGAAGTGAGGTTTTTACCCATGAAAGCTTATGCCCAAATAAATCTGTTAGTCTTTAAGGTGCCACCAGACTCCTTGTTGTTTAAGTATAGAATAAACTGCCAGTTGTGGGGATTGTCTGCCCTATTCCTTGCAGTTTGCCCTGAATAAGTATTCTCAGTGTGGCCCCTCTCGGCACCACGGTCACAGATGGATTTCCTCACGAAAACTCAGTAACTGGCTTGGTGGCTTTTATCCAGATTCCTGGCAGGGCTCCTCTTGACCATATGGCTGGGAGTACTGAGAGCAAGAAGAGCCTTTTGCACCAGACAGCTGGTACATTCTGATGGTAACAGCAGGTGCTGTTTTATGTAACAGGACTTGACAAATCCCATTACAACCCCTCGTTGGTCATCTGACAATGAACCTTTTGACTCAGATGTCCATCCTGACAGGGATCCTGCTGCTGATTAACCGCAATTTCTGTCTCTTCCTCCTCAGGAAACGTGTGGGGTGTTCAGTAGGACCTGTGCAATAAGCTACAGTTCATATCGGAATGTCTTCCCCATCTGGATACTGGGCCACTTTTCATGCCTTCCCCCAGGGAGTTCACTTGCCGGTCAGCTAATGCCGGGATCATCAGAACGCGAATAAGAGCATGGACCGTACCAAGGCACTGCATAAGAGCTGCTGCCTGGATAAAAATGCATGTGACATGCTCTTGGCTATAGAACAATGTAATTGAAGACTGACCTAGGCCTTAAAACACATATTGCAGTGTTTTCCTGTACTTTATTTTATTACCAAAAGTTTGTTGTTTGGCGTGTGTGATGTTGCATTGCATAATGCTTTATAGAAATATGCTTATGAGTGTAAATATGACATAACTGGAATATGTTTTATGCTAGATATGCCATGTAACATATCTTTGTAAAGGTTATGATCTACTGAATATATTCATCCTATTTGTATGCATGTATCATTTTTATATCTGAAGTTATGAGCAGTGGCTCTATGCTTGTTTAAAGTGTTTGCTGTTGGAAGCACATGAGGCAGATTTGGTCAACATAGTGTGAGGGGTTATTCAAGTAACTGGGAATACTTAACTAACAATGGACTTCGGGAGACACCAGTCCACATCTGAGCTTTCCTGGGAACATTCAAACTAACGTGTAAACAATGACGTCGGCCTGCAAAAAGCAGAATCATCCACAGACATGTGACTTGCCCAGGTGGCTACAGACTCCATCTTGTTGCTGTGATCTTGCACAGGAGAACAAAGGGGTTTCCGCCACGAGAGAGAATATAAAAACCCCTGGAAACCACTCCATTTTGTCTTCAGCTGGCTCAAAAGATAGTCTCTCCAACCCAAAGAGATGCCTGAAAGAAACTGTAACAAAGGACAGTAACTACGGGGATGTGAGTGATTGCTGGACCCAGACTAGGAAGGAGTCTAGTCTGTCAAAGAAGCTTATTGGAACATCTCTGAGGGTGAGATTTACCTGCATTTAGTTTCCCACTGTATTAGGCTTAGTCTTGCGTGTTTTTGTTTTATTTTGCTTGGTCATTTACTTTGTTCTGTCTGTTATTACTTGGAACCACTTAAATCCTACTTTTTATATTTAATAAAATCACTTTTTCCTTATTAATTAACCCAGAACAAGTAATTAATACCTGGGGGAGCAAACAGCTGTGCATATCTCTCTATCAGTGTTATAGAGGGTGAACAATTTATGAGTTTACCCTATATAAGCTTTATACAGAGTAAAATGGATTTATTTGGGGTTTGGACCCCATGGGGAACTGGGTATCTGGGTGCTGGAGACAGGAGCACTTCTTAAGCTGTTTTCAGTTAAGCCTGCAGCTTTTGGAAACATGGTTCAGACCTGGGTCTGTTTTTGCAGCAGGCTAGTCTGTCTGGCTCAACAAGACAGGGTACCGAAGTCCCAAGCTGCCTGGGAAAATGGGCTCAGAGGTAGTCTCAGCACATCAGGTGGCAGTCCCCAGGGTGTTTCTGTGACCCAACCTGTCACAGCGTGTGCTTCCTAATTATTTCTACACTGATTGTTATTAATGCAACTTATGAAAAGCAGCAGCTCTCTCTGCATCTGACACGCACTAAATATACTATCAAATGGTTATCACTGTGGTCATCATTGTCTTATTGGTACCTGTGCTTCCTGGCTGTGTGTTGTATCCATCTGTGTTTTCTGTCTTACCCTGCAACCCCAATACCTACGTGGGCCTAGGACCAGGCCCTGCAGCCTGGGGAGTTGCTGGCCTAGGGCTTCCCAGCCCCCAAGGCCATTCCCCAGCCCTGCCTCACTCTAGGTGCCCCGTGAGCTCCCTGCAGCCAGGCCTGTCTCTCTCTCCTGTCAGAGGGAGACTCCTCAGCTTCTGCCTGCCCTGGCCTTCTTATCAGGCTGAGTGGCTCCGTTTGGGGCGTGGCCCCAGCTGCAGCCACTTCCCAAATCAGCCGGGGTTTTACCCCCTTACACAGCCCCAGCCCCTTCTTAACCTTCTTTTTGTTAAGCTAAATAGATTGAGGTCCTTGAGTCGATGACTATAAGGCATGTTTTATAATCCTTTAATCAGTCTTGTGACTCTTCTCTGGACACTCTCCAATTTATCAACATCCTTCTTAAATTGTTCACCCCAGAACGGGACACAGCATTCCAGCAGTGATTGCACCAGTGCCAAATACAGAGATAAAATAACCTCTCTGCTCCTACTTGCGATTCCCCTATTTAGGCATCTGGTCACCCTATTTCTGTATGCATTTCCCCAGGTTTTTTTGTAAAAATCAAAATTGAACTGCCCCAGAAATTCTGTCATGTGGAATCATCGTGAAACTCGCATGGCTCCAACCCTGCCGATGAATCTTTAGATCCACTGCACAGACTTCTGCCACTTGAGCTAATGGAGTAAGTGATGGCAGAGGCAGTAGGTTGTCATCCTATATGTGATATATCAGCTCTATAGGGGTGTTGCTGGCCCAGAGGGCCCCGAGGGGGCAACAGGGTTCGTTGCCCGGTGTGCGTCGCACCAATAGACACACCAGGGTGGAGAAGCAAACCAAGTTTATTCGAGATCTCGAAAAGGCACTCAGGAGACCAGCATGTCTCAAATCATAAGCGCAGCAAATACAAGCAAGTTTTCCCTTTTATATTCCAAGCTGTTTTCAGTAAGCCTTTTGTTCTGGTTTCTTCCTACCCCTCCCTCCGCGACAACAGTTACAGCAGGCAGTACATTAGAAAAGTTCCCATTCGCATGCTTATCTTCGACCTTGCAAGCTCTACGCACTAGGCCTTTCCCTCCCCCTTTCCCCGCATTATCACAAAAAGTTCTGCTAGTGTGAGCGAAACTGCAGCTGTCTGCTAGAAAAAGCTGACCATTACATATTCTGCTTCAGCATTAAGCTGTGAGCATGTAGGTAGGTGAAAGTTCACAAGATGGAGTTACTGTGGCTCACTTAGACCCAGAGCAGGGGAGTTTCATCGGCACTTATGGCCTTCCACTCCCCCGAGTTACCTGGTAGCTATGTCTAGTGACGTCAACAATTCCCTCCTTTGAGAACACTCAACAAACCTTTGGCAGAGTTTTCTCATACTCTAAAGACAACATGCGATTAAGTTCCATGCAATTGGGATCATCAATGAGAGAGTATAAAGGAACTTCTGGGGAATGGGAGGTACAAATCTTATGTATGAGCACTTTACAGCAAGCTAGCAAAAGGAAAAGAACAAAACATATCACAACACCTGTGAGCAAGATGTGAACAATGCCTCCCCCTAGTCCTCCTAGACCAGGTAACCAGCCCCAAAGGGAATCAAAAATAGTGGGTTCTCCCTTCCTGGGCCTTCCACTGGTTCAAGACCTGTTCAGCTGACAAGATGTGCATGTTAATATCCTGTGAAAACTCTGGGACATAGGTACAACATTCTTCTCCAATAAGGGCACAGACCCCGCCCCGTGAGGCTAACACATAATCTAGGGCCTGGCGGTTTTGTAGAGACAGCAATCGAAGCTGGTACAGCTCAGAGCTTATGCCTTTTTCTATGGTTAGGGTATCATTGGCAAACTGAGTGAGAAATTTAGAAAGTCTTCTGTAGAGTTGGGCTAGCCGTCCCACCCCATAAGTAGGGAGGAATATCATTCCAAACCTGTCTTCTTCTCCGATGGGTTCAATGGTAGCTCTCAAGAATCGATAGTACCGAGGGTGACCTGAGGGAGCCTGGGATAGAACACGGAGGGGAGGAGCGAGATAGCCTTTGTAACAGCTACCATGCCAAGCATGAGGAAGCCATTTGTAGGCACTATTACCACAAATCCAGAATGCTTCACCATAACTAGCCTTTCCATTGTTACCTTGTAGGTCCCGTAGGGTGGCTTGTGGGGAAAGGGCAAAGAATGCAGTGCCAGTTTGCCAACTGGTGGCATTTAGTACAGGAATAGTGAGACTTATACCAGGACTAATATAAAATTTACACCTACTAATGCCTGCAAACCAGATATGATTACTTGTACTGGCTTGCTGATAACATATGAGACCAGTGGGTGGAGGGCGTAGACGAATAGGCTGTGGCTTAAGAGTGCTACTATAGTGGGAATCCCAGGAGCCATTGTGTAGGCCATAAGGAGCTTCTGCTGTACAGTTGGATCCCAACTTAAATTGTCAGAGGTGCTGCTGCTGGTAACCATCCACCTTTGACAAAAGTCTGACCAATTTTGGGGAACTACTCTCCAGAGCAATCCAGCCGAATGGTGGGGAGACTGGGCACATATCCAACAGTGGGAGAGATTGAACTCATGGGCAAAGGCAATTTTCAGGGCCTCATAGGTATTGGTAGCCATGTCTGTAGGGATAGCTCCCCATCCTGCATGCGAGGTGGGTGAAACAGTAGGTAACAGAAGGATTGCTTCTGTGACAAAAAGGAATGTTGTGAGAGACCCTAAACCTGAATCTATATTGTGATTACAACAACCCCAATGCCCAGAAGATAAGAATCAGCGACACTAAACAAATCAAGAAATTAAAGGACCAGGACCATAGGCTAGGTCGGCCTACTGTGAATAGACAGAACCAATGCTCAGGGTTCTCGCGGGGAGTGCGCTGTGGCTGTTCAGAGAGATCACCAGGCATTCCCAGTGACCCTTACTGTCTTTTGAATAACAGCTTAAGTCCCAAATCGTCACTGGCAGTCTTCTCTGCAGGCTGGACAGTTCACTGTTCAGGAGTGGGTACTGCTTTCAGTCGAGAGTGATGAATCCAGTTCTTGTGCCCTTCGACCTTTGCTGCCGTGTGGGAGACCAGCAGGACGGTGTGGGGTCCCTTCCACTTCTCTTGGAGAGGTTCGTCCTTCCAGGTCCGAACGAGAACGGAGTCACCAGGCTGTAAGGAGTGGACAGGGGCATCCAGCAGAAGAGGCTGTGAATCTTTGGTGTATCTGTGAAGAGAAGAAAGAACAGCAGACAGAGAGCACATGTACTGAGACAAGAAACCACACCCCATTTCCCACTCTCCTGCCAGAACCGGTGTACCGTTCAGAGGCCATGCCCTTCCAAATATAATCTCGAAGGGACTAAGCCCTAACCTGCCCTTGGGGAGAGCGCGAATATGGAGTAACACAAGGGGCAAAGCATCAGGCCACCTACGAAAGGCCTCCTGACAGACCTTTGAGAGGTGTCGCTTAAGTGTCTGATTTGTGCGTTCCACTACTCCACTGGCTTGTGGTCGCAAGGGTGTGTGGAGCTTCCAGAGGATTTGCAAGGCACTTGATATCTTTTGAACAACTTGAGATGTGAAGTGTGTTCCGTTATCAGATTCCATCCACTGGGGGAGTCCGAAGTGAGGAATGATCTCCTTGACAAACGTAAGAGCCACCGTTTTGGCAGTGTTGTTACGACATGGGAAGGCTTCGGGACATCCGCTGAATCGATCCACCAAGACAAGGAGGTACCTGTACCCTTGGGTCCTGGGAAACTCAGTAAAGTCTATTTGCCACACCAATCCTGGGCCTGGGGTAGGTTCCAGAGTGGCTGGCAATACTGCTACTCCTGGTCGAGGTTATTCTTTTGGCAGATTAAACATTCAGCCTGTATCTGTGGTGCTAGGGGTTTAAGTCCAGAGGTTAGAAAATATTTATTCATAAGCTGGATAAGAGCCTCTCTGCCTGAGTGGGTGGTTTGATGCAGTTTCTGCAACACTGGTCGGATCAGGCCCATGGGCAGGAGGATTTTTCCCTCTGTGGAATAAAGCCATCCCTCCTTTTCCTGGAGACCGAGCCTGTCAGCCAGGTTTCTGTCCTCTTGGGAGTACTGAGGGGCTGCAAGCTCACCTACTGATGGGATGAGGGCATGCATTTGGGCATTCTCCTCTGGTGGTGATTTCAGGGTAGCAGCACGCTTGGCTTCCCTGTCTGCTCTGGCATTGCCCTTGGTTACATCTTGATCTTCCTTTTGATGGGCTCTGCAATGCACCACTGCTACTGCTGAGGGGAGTTGTACTGCCTCTAACAGCCGGAGAATTTGAGACCCAAGCGTAACCAGGGAACCTTGGGCTGTTAGCATTCCCCTTTGCTTCCACAGACCAGCGTGAGCATGCAATACCCCAAAAGCATACGTTGAGTCAGTAAAGATATTAACCCGTTTGTCTTTTGCCAGCTCGAGTGCACGAGTCAGGGCCACTAGTTCAGCAAGCTGGGCAGATGTCCCAGCAGGGAAACTTTCAGCTTCCACGGTATCATGAAGGGTCACAATAGCATAACCCGCCCTCCTTTGCCCATCTACAACGGCACTACTGCCATCCGTATACCATTCCAAGTCAGCATTTGGGAGTGGCTGATCTTTTAAATCTGGGCAGCTGGAGTAGTGGGCATCTATGATTTCCAGACAGTCATGTTCCTGCTTTTCTGTCTCTGGTAGCAGTGTAGCTGGATTAAGGGAGGGACAGGTTTGCAGGGTAACTTCAGGATTCTCTAACAGTTTTGCCTGATACCGAGCAACCCGAGCCTGTGTGAGCCAGAGACCACCCTTAGTGTCCAGCAGGGCTCGGACCATATGGGGAATATACACTTGCACAGTTCCTCCCAGTGTCAGTTTTTCAGCTTCCCCAAGCACTAAGGCAGTGGCTGCGACCGCCCTCAAGCATGCTGGTCACCCCTTTGAAACTTGATCCAGTTGTTTAGAGAACTATGCCACGGGACGTTTCCAGGTGCCTAATAACTGAGTAAGCACTCCCAGGGCTATCCCTTTCCTTTCATGCACATACAGTTGGAACGACTTAGAGAGATCCGGCAGACCCAGGGCTGGGGCTTCCATCAGCTTCCTTTTCAAGATTTTAAATGCCCTGTCCGCTTCTGGGACCAGTGAAAGGGGTCATGATCCGCTCCCTTAACACATTCATACAGAGGTTTAGCCCACAGTCCAAACTCTTTGAGACAAGGGATTAGACCCATGGCAGCAATTAGCAAGTCATCTACATATTGCAGGAGCAGGGCTCTGTCTGAATTATTCCACTCCTCCAAGTCTCTGGTCAGAGCCTGGCCGAACAGAGTGGGGGAATTTTTAAATCCCTGGGCCAATACTGTCCAGCAAAGCTGCTTTTTAACCCTTCTGTTGTCCTCCTTATGCCTTGCAGTATTTTGCAGATCTCATAGTTGCTTGGGCACATTCAGGCCCCCCTTTTCTTGATTGTCAGCCAAGTCTTAGCTGTGAACAATGTCCTTGGATGGGGCCAGCATCTTATCTTTGGACTGAGCTTGCTAGCTATATTTTCCAGTTAACTCGTTCTGTTCTTTTTCCTTCTCCCTTTCTTGACTTTTAACCTCCAAAGGAACCTTCCACTCTTCACTCATACACCTTTTCCCAACAATGAACACATACACATTGCCTTTATACACCCTTCCAGTAACATAACTTCTATACAGAGCTTTGGAGCAACAAACCAGGACAAGCACACCCACTTCTGAGGATTCTACTCGGTACAACCTCTGGTGTCCAATAGCTTTCCTTTTTAAAACCTTAAATGCCTTCTCTGTGCCTCCTCCTTAGCCTTGGCTATAACCTAATTCCGCTCCACCTCAGACAACAAGGTTCTCATCAGTATATTGCAATCATCCCAGTCAGGCTTATGGCTTGCTAGACACCCTTCAAAGATTGAAATAAACCGATTTGGATTCGTTGAGAATTCCCCTGCTTCTGCCTTAAAGGCAGCTAGGTGCACTGGGTTAAAAGGCACATGAGAATACACTGGCACAATCTGGGCTGCACGATCCTGTGTTCCTGGACGGGCTACCACATTCTCAGTAATCAACGGATACAATCCCACCGAGGGGGTACTCTCTAGAGCCTGTGGGAGTGCTGGAGCCGAAGGGGACACCGATTCTGCCATTACAACTGTAGGAGGGTGCTGGGGATTAGCAGCAGGTACTACCGAGTCTGTCGGAGTCAGATGGCACTTGTGCAAAATATCAGGCCTATTTCTTAACAGCATAACCGTATACGCATAGAGATGTTCATTCCATTTACCTGTTCGCCGGGAACATTGCTGGGGTGGTGTCAGGGCTGGTCTGCAGAGGCATTCTGGCTGTTATGTGCATTCTGTCTTGGCTTCACTGGAGAAGTGTCTTTCCCGTCTCTAGGAGGAGGGTCTGTGATCAGAGGCCTTGGTGAAAGGGAAAGAAATCATGGTAGAAACGTACGCCTGCACTGCCACCTCTCCGCCATTGTCTAGGCAGGTTTCCCTATTCCAGCGGAGGTGAGGGGGACCCAGAGGAGCACTAGGAAACGAGGGAGAATGTTCAAAACTGGCTCATTTTCTGTGTCTCGCCTTCAACCTATTAAACAAAATCCCTGAAATCCCACCAGCCCCCAAGCTGGCCCCTGGGAGGGAAACACTCTGATTTCATAAGCAAATCAAGCCCCGCTTCATCGGCATTTCTGGGGTGACTTTAGCTCCGGCAGTGCCGCCGTACTGAATCACACAGCAACGCAACGGTGGGTGTTCGAAGTACTCGGCGTTGGCGTCATTCTGCCCCCCCTTGCCTTGACGAGAGCACTTGCCTATGGCTTCAGCGGGGACAGGCTAGGCCATGGCTGAGTGCTTCTGAAGCTCCCCCGCAGCATCCAGAGCTTGGCCTGGTGCTCCCTTACATGTGGGAAACGGCTCAGAGCTATGCTGAGAGCTGGAGCTGCAGTGCCGTGGAGGCCAGCACGTGGCGTGACCAGAGCCCTCCTTCACCATGGGGAGACCACTAGAGTGAGGGGCTGGGAGCATTTTGTTCCCTTTTCCCAGCAGCATGGCCCAGGGCGGTTGCTTTTCAGTTAGTTTGCTCAGTTAGCTCTAACCCCCTGGGTAGGTTTGCCCCAATAAAACCAGTCTCGGTTGATTGCACGAGCGCTCGGCCATGTCTGACTTCCCTGCTCTCTGTATGTGGCAGGCACGTGGAAGACAAATGGACGGTGTTTGGCACAGCGCTCAACTACACGTCCCTGAGGATCCTGGGGGTTGGGCCCGATGACCCGGACCTCGTGAGGGCTCGGATCAACCTCCACAGCAAAGGTCAGCATGTGGCTGGAGCTCTCTGGCATCCTGTCCTCCCCCCAGCAGCCATGGGGCTGGGACTGTTGAGAAGGGCTTGCCCAGCTCCGAAGGGGTGAGTGGTAGGCGAGGGGACATGCGGCCAGAGTGGCATGAGCCTTTGCAATGGCTTGTCCTTGGCTGTATGGCAGCATGTGCAGTTCGCACGTTAGTTTCTGCCCTGCCGCCCTTAGCTTCTCCCAGCGTGGCCTGGCTGTCGCAGCACGTGTGGCATGTCACAGCCCATGCTGCATCCTGCTGTGCCAGCACCCTGCCGCGCTTACCTTCTGGGGTGACGGTGAAACCTCAGCTCCTTCACTGGTTGCAAACGCTTCCCAGGTGTCGTTTCTGAATGGCTGTGTCTGTCGGTGTGTAGTGCCCGTTGTGTGCCCGCCGCACCGGCTTGCCGCTCTCCAGGGTCCCTGGCCTGCCACACGACCAGACCAGACCAGGATTCAGGAGCCTCTGTTCATGCCCTGTCACATGGCAGGGTCCGTGTCCCTGGCCCCCGTGGCTGCAGTCAGAGCCCAGATCTGTGTCTGTCTCTCCAGGGGGTGCTGTGGGAATCCCGTCCTGGGGGAAGTTTTGGCTGGCCGTCTCGAACGTTTACAGCTGGGAGGGAATGAACACGCTGTTCCCTGAGCTGTGGTAGGTGCTATTCTGTATCTGCAGAGTGTATTGATTTTCAGTCCCAAGCCACAGCCCTGTCCCCTCGCAGCAGCACCCAGCAGAGAGCCTGACGCCGAACACCAGGAACCTGAGAGTAATCCCCGGCCTGCACCAGTCCCCCATTCTCCCACTCAGCCTGGGCCAGGAGGCTTCGGGCACGGAAACCAGGCACCATTCCTGGCACGGGGCGTGGGCTGATGCGGGAGGGATGTTCTGTTGATGACCTTCCCTCCCCCATCCAAGCTCGGCCCACCTGCTCGACCTCCAGCCTTCCTGCCCTCTCTGCCAGCCTCCAGACCCACACGTTGCGCTTTCCCCAAGTCCCTCCCTTCTGGGGCTGAACCTGTCCTGGGTCCTGACACAGTTCCTCCCCATTTGGCATGCCACGGCTGTCCCTCTCCTGGAGCTGGGCGTGCCGCAGACTCCCCCAGCCCTCAGGGACAGCTGGTGCCTGAGCTGGCCGTGGGGCCAGGAGCAGGGGGCAGTGTGAAGCGAGGGAGTTCAGGCAGCTGGCTGATTACAGGGAAACTAGTGGCAGCATTGCCCACTGGCATGTTCCCCGCTGGAGAGGCTGTTTATTCCCTGCGCCTCCCTCCGCACCCCGTTAACACGAACCACAGGGAATCAGATGCAGTCTGTTGGCAGAGGCCCTGTCCAGGATAACAGCCTTGCTGGGTTGCTGGGAGAGCCCAGAACGCTGTCCTCGGGCGGGAGGAGACAGTCTCCTGGCTCCAAACGAGGGCTCCAGCTTCTCTTCCACGTCCCCCACACCCAAGGAGCACAGAGCAGCGATCGCCTGGGGTCGGTGCGTTGTCCTGTAGGGCTGCTCTAACGCTGAGGCAGCGGCTATCCTGGGCCCCGGGTGTCTCCTGGGCACATTACCCCTCTGACTGCCCACACCCCTGTCCTTAACTGTGCCGTGTCCCTGCGGCTCCCCACTCCCCATCCCGCACACTGCTGACAACGTCCCTCTGTTGTGTGACAGGCTGCTCCCGGCGTGGATGCCAGCCCACCCCTCCACGCTGTGGTGTCACTGCCGCCAGGTGTACCTGCCGATGAGCTACTGCTATGCCACGCGCCTGACTGCCGAGGAGGATGAGCTTGTCCAGAGCCTCAGACAGGTAAATGAACTCCCTGAGCACCCTCCCCACTCCTCACCCTGTGTAACGGTGGCCTGGAGACCCTTCCCACCATGGCCCAGCTGTGGCTAGTTGCATGGACCCGAATCTCCTCATTGGGCGCAAATCCCAGGGGCTGCAGCCCCTGGCAGTGCTTTGGTGGAGATCCCTGTGGGCTCGTTGTGATGTGATCCCCACATCAGCCCCTTGTTCCCCTGTCCCACCAGAGCTTCTGGGGCTTCCCCTTGCCTGGGCACTAACTGCGACGGCCCTGAGCCATGTCTCAGCAGCCCCGTGTCTGACACCTCTGTCCCTCATCTCTGTTACCAAAGAGGAGCACAGGGGGGGGAATCTCCCCTCATTCTCTGTGGTGAATCATAGAATATGAAGGGACCTCAGGAGGTCATCTAGTCCAACCCCCTGCTCAAAGCAGGACCAATCCCCTGACAGATTTTTGCCCCGATCCCTAAATGACCCCCTCAAGGATTGAACTCACAACCCTGGGTTTAGGAGGCCAGTGCTCAAACCACTGAGCTATCCCTCCCCCCTGAAGACTTTAGCAACCCTGCTGCTCAGTGTCTCGTCCTCTCTGGTTGTTCCACTCACCCTCTGCTGATCTAGCAGGGCCAGCGACTCTCACCAGCTTTCTGGTTCTCCGAGACTTACAGAAGTTCCTATTTGCTGCTGGCCATTCTGGTTCCCTCTGAGCCTCCTTACGCCTTCCCTGTCACAGCTGATGCTTCTGTACGTTGACGTAGTGTGGGCTGCATTTCTGCTCCTTCAGGGGGATGTTGCTTGAGTGAGCCACGTGGTCCTTCCATGCTTTCCCTTTCGCTTAGGGCTGAGGTACGACTGGCCCGTGCTGAGGTACGACTGGCCCGGGCTGGGTTGGGCCCCTCGATGTCGGTATGGGGCCACTGGCATATTACCTCTGTGCAGCATCCCAGCTCTCATTAGCAGATGGAAAGGCTCTGCCTTCATAGGTGCAGTAGTAACAGGAGCTGCATGGAACCGATGCCCCGCTGTCTGTGTGATGACCCAGAGCTCGATTCATCACATCAAGGGACCGGTAGATCATCTAGTCAGGCTCCTGTGTAACGCAGGCCAGAGAATGTCACCCAGTTACTCTGGACTGAGCCCAGCGACGTGTCTGGCTGCAGTACAGTGTGCCCTCCAGAAAAGCAGCCGGTCGGGAGCTGAAGACATCGAGAGATGGAGAGTCTGCTAGTTCCCTTGGCAGCACATTCCGGTGGTTGATCACCCTCATTGTTCACTGTTCGGGCCTTATAGCTTCAGCCACTGGTTCTTGTTCTGCCTTTCTCCGCCCTTCGGTACCTGGTATCTTCTCCCTGTGAAGGTTCTTCTACCAGTCACCTGCCAGTCTTATTTCTGATACTCAGTGGTGAGGACAGTCACGGGGGGCCCGGGAGTGCCCACCTTAAACAGTCCGTGTAGGTGCCGCATTAATGCTCTTCCATTGCTGGTAACCTTGGCTGATGGGAGAGGTGGAGGGAACCCTATGGGGCAGGAATTGGGGTGGGCTTTGGGGAAGGAAGGAGAGAGCTGGGAGGGCAAGGTAGGAAGGAAAGCCAAGGGCAGAGTGTCTGGGGTCGTGCAGGGAGCAGGCTTTCCCTGTCAATGCCACGGCAAGGTACTTGCCACACACTTGTTCACAATGCCTATGGCCTGCACTTTCCAAAGGGAGGAGTGATTTTTGGGAGGCCCCGTCGGCCCCCCCGGAGGGGTCTGATTTGAGAGCTCTGAGCCCTGCCCTTTGCGAATCAGACTTGGTGTCTTAGGCTGGGCACCTGACACTCCTAGGCCTGAAGGGGAGTTACGCCTTAGGGGCTGTCTTCTCCCTGCCCACTGGGCTCCGGGAGCCCTGCTGTGAATTGGAGCGGGGTGGAGTCCTGCACACAGGCCTCCAGCCAGAATTAAGCCCTCCCTACTGCATGAGCATGCTCCAGCTTGCTCCCCCCATTCTGGCCTGTGTGGGCCCTGGAGCCCCCCCCTTCGGGCTGTGTGCCCCCCCAGGCCGCATGGGGCCCCGGTGCCCCCCTCAGGTGCTCTGGCACTATCTGAAGGTGCTTTCTCCTCTTGTTAACTCTCCTTAGCAAAGGGTGCTGGGAGCAGCTCCCACGTGGGACCTGTCCCGGTGGCTGGTGTGGAGCCACAGAGCGGGCCAGGCAGCGCTGCCCTCCGTCCCCGGTGCTGCCCTGCGTGCTCTGTGCTGTACTGCCGCTGGCTGCCAACGCCACCAGCCTGACACTTGCAGCTGTCTCATGGGTCTGCTCCCATGACGTGCTAGTGAGCGGATGGCTAATCTCCCGCCTGCTCCCTGCCAGGAGCTGTACGTCCAGGACTACTCCAGCATTGACTGGCCGGCCCAGAGGAATAACGTGGCTGCCAGCGATCTCTACACCCCGCACAGCTGCTCACACTCGCCAATGGTGAGTAGGCCACTGGCTGGGCCTGGCCAGGGCAGGGCGGGGGATAGTTGATGTGCAGGTTGTTTTCTGACCCCACTGACGTGAGTCGCTGGCGGAGTTGAGAGCTGCCCCATAGCCTCACATCCAACCCCAATGCAGCCCCCAAGCTTCCTGTCAGCCTTGCCCTGCCCGTGGGATCTCAGAGTGGCCAGGGACCAGAAGCTGGCAAGACTGTACATTACTAACCCGGGAGGGAATGCTTGTGCCTGACAAAGCAGTGCCCACCTGGCCTCAGCATGGTGCCACAGTTACTGCCCTGCCCAGTGGGCATGAGGGCAATCTGTGTGCGGCATTGGCTCGCTCACTTCGGCCACGAGCCAGCAGCAGCCACCTGGGTCCAGCACGTAGGAAAGGCGCTGGGCTCTGTGCTGATTGCCGCTGGAGGAGGCTGAACCCAGGCCCATCCTGACTGTCTGGTGCCATTGGTGCCGAATCAGGGCTCATAGAACAACTCCAAACACTCTGTCTCTGAGGTGTCTGCGGAGGCTGAGTCCAGCGTGGGCTGTGTGCTGGGGCACTGAGTGAATCTTAATACCTCGGGTTCTGTCCCCCACTCAGCAGCTTCCTACCTTCCCTCTGGTCCTGTCTCGGGCTGAGCAGAGGTGAAACAACCAGGGTTCAGTCCAGGTGTGGAGCGTTCTGGGGCTGTGTCCCTGGGGCTCTCGCCCTGCTCCCCCCAGAGCCCTGGCCAGCTGGGGAAGGGATGGGGGGAGCTCTCTGGGGCTCGGGGCCAGGCCCTGCTCGCACAGGAGTTGGAACCAGGCAGCTGGTAAGAGTTTCCTTATTGTGTCTCTCTTGTTCCCGTCTCAGCCATCCTGAACGTGTACGAAGCCCATCACAGCGCCCGGCTGAGGCAGCGAGCCATCGCGGAGCTGTACGACCACATCAAGGCTGAAGACAGATTCACCAAGGCCATCAGCATTGGCCCGGTAGGCTGCTCGTTACCGTTCCCAACGAATCAACGGAGCTGGCTCCAATTCCTGCCCAGGTGCGGGAGAGACCGGCCTGGGACTCCCCAGCTCTGCACAGATGCCCTGCTGCTGGCACGTAACCATAGCAACCAGCAATCCAGGCAGGCTCAGGGCCTGCTGTGCTGGGCGCTGCACACAGGAGAGTTCATGGCGGATGACAAGGGCATGAGCAGGCTGGCGGGAGAGGAGAGCGTGAGCAACCGCTTGGACATTGTACAGTGGCAGTGGAGGCTGGGCGTGCCAGATGCCCCCCTCTGCAGAGTCTTTGCTGGGGACAGCTGGGGGGTGTGGAGTCAGCTGGTGGAAGGCCGTGGCTGGAGAGTGATCTCCTGCCCTGTGATGGGGAATGGACATGGGGATGCCAAGGGGTCCGTTCTGTGACCAGAGCCCCATGTAGACGTTCTTGCTCGCCTGTAGACACCCCCCAGCCTGGGGTTTGCTCTGGAGCTGGTCACGAGGTCAGGTCATGCGGTGCAGGCCCAAGCCGAACACCACTGCGCTCTGCAGGGGAGTGACGCCTTCTCTCTCGGCAGATTTCCAAGACCATTAACATGCTGGTTGGCTGGTACGTGGATGGGGATGTTGGGGTCCACTAGGCATAGCTACCAGGTAACTCGGGAGAGTGGAAGGCCAAAAGTGCCGATGAAGCTCTTTTGCTCTGGGCCTATCTGAACCCCCAAACCCCATCTTGGGAACTCTCACCTACTTCTCTGCTAACTGTTTACATGCTCTGAAGTAGGCTGAAGCAGAAATGTAATGTCAGCTTTTTAGCAGATGGCTGCAGTTTCACTCACACTAGCAGAAATAATAGAGATAAGAAGCGGGGTAGTTAGTTTGCAGGCGTCTAATCCAAGGTCGCAAAGACTGAGAAAGTTTTCTCACAAGCTTATGTAGAGTTTATTGTAACAGTTGTCTGGAAGGGAGGGGTAAGGAGGAACAGCCAGACAAAGAGATGTATGCAAACAGTTTGGAGTATAAAAGGTAAAATTTGTTTGTATTTGTTGCACTGGATTTGAGACATGCCGGTCTCCTAGTGCCATTTCAGAGCTCTGAAATAAACTTGGCTTGCTTTCTCCCCTCGGTGTCTTTATTGGTGCCAAGCACACCGGGTGACGGACCATTGTTGTCCCCTCGAGCCCTTTAGGGCGGGCAACAGGGAGAGCTCTCCAGCCTTCCAGGAGCATGTCTCCAGGATCCCTGATTACCTCTGGTAAGGCCAGGCCCATGAACCTCCCTAGCCCTGGAGACAGCGCAGGGCTCAGCTAGAGAGAGCCCTGCGCGGGAGTCCCCAGGCCCTAGCAGGGAACCTGCTGCCCAGACCTGCCATGGGGGACCCCGCTCTGCCCCCAGGGCCACCACGCTGCGTAGGCCCCACGAGCAGGGAGCTCTGTGCAGGGGACATGCGAACGGGGGGGTCTTGCACTGATCAGCAGCCAGCTCCAGAAACTGGCTCTTTATTAGTGAGTCCTACTCGCTCCAGTTCTCCCAGTCAGGCTGGGAAGGGGCAGGCCAGGGCCCCCGGGGAACCTGCTGCAAGGCTGCCCCTGAAGCTCAGTACTCTGTGCCCCAGCAGCAGTGTTAGACGCCTGGGGGCTGCGGGAGGTTGGGGACAGCACCACGCTCCCCAGGCTGCTGCAGTGATGTGCTCTCTCTCCACGCAGGCTGGGACTCGACGGCATGAAGATGCAGGTAAGGCGCTGTGGCCCTGGCAGTGACCGCAGGGACCCTGGGCACCCTCTCGCTGCTGCTGAGGCAGCTCGCAGGGCTGGGCAGGGACCCCTCACCCGGGGACTGAGCGCATACTGCAAAGGGGGTCTCACCAGGCTGCTCTGCCTCGGGGGATCTGCCACCCCTGCAATGTCTCCCTTTGCTGCCGGGCTGTTAATAGTCATAGGACCAGCCCTGGCCCAGCTGTGCGGCTCACAGCAGCAGCTTCTCCCGTCCCTGCTCCTCCTCCTGGCTGAGGGTAGAAGGGGTTGGTATCAGGAGCAGTGTGTGTCCATGCTCTCGGGCAGCTGCTTCCCCTGCACCTCTGGGGGATGCTCTGCACCCGCCATCCCGTGCCCAGCCCCTTCGCTCCGGCCTTCCGCCCCTGCCACACACGCATTGCCCCTGGGGTGGAGCCTAGGGGAGGAGTCCCGTCCTGTCCAGTCTCTGCTGTGCGGTTCTGGCCCTACGTTAGTGGACAGCCCCTCTGCTACCTGCGCTGGGGGCTAGAACCGAGCACTAACGGCTGCTTGGCCCCTGCTGAGTGTCCAGCAAGGAAAGGGGCTGCGTGCTGCTCCCCCATGCCCTGGCCACGCAGGCCTGCTTCTCTGTCCCACTTCCTGCAGCTCAGTGTCTTCAGCTGCTAATGAAGAAGTGCGCTGTAGGGGCCGCGGGCTAGCCCTTCTGAAGGCCTGATTGAAATGAATGCTTGAAATGATTCCTCCCAGACCCCAGTGGATGTTTGTCCCTCTCTCAGCATTGCCACACAAATCTCCACATTGTACCTCTTTACTCAAGAGAGGCTAAGAACTGGGATAGCTGGGGGGCTGCAGGTCAGGAGTGAGGGGCATGGACAGGGCTGTGTGGGGAGCCCAGGGCTGGGACAACATAGGGTTACCATATGTCCGTTTTTTCCTGGACATGTCTGGCTTTTTGGTAATCAAACCCCTGTCCGGGGGGAATTGCCAAAAAGCCGAACATGTCCGGGAAAATACCGGCCGGGCACTTCCTCTCCCGCGGCTGCTCTGCTCCTCCCCTGACTCTTCGGCTCTGTTTAAGAGCCGAGCTGCCCGAGCGCTACCGGCTTCGGGCAGCCCCCTTGCCTCCGGACCCCAGCCGCTGGCCGGGCACTTCCCCTCCCGGGCTCCAGCTGCTCTGCTCCGGTGGTGCAGGGTCTGGAGACAAGGGGGCTGCCCGAAGCCAGTAGCGCTCGGGCAGCTCGGCTCTTAAACAGAGCCGAAGAGTCAGGGGAGGAGCAGAGCAGCCGGAGCCCGGGAGGCGAAGTGCCCGGCCGGGGGCGCAGGGTCCGGAGGCAAGGGGGCTGCCCGAAGCCCGAACGCTACCGGCTTCACGGTTTGCCGGGCAGCCTCCAGACCCTGTGCCCCCGGCTGGGCGCTTCCCCTCCCGGGCTCCAGCTGCGCTGGGGAAGCGCCAGCCGGGGGCGCAGGGTCTGGATGCTGCCCAGCAAACCGTGAAGCCGGTAGCGCTTGGGCAGCCCTTTTCGCGTGGCTGGGAGGGAGGAGGGAGAGTTAGGGTGGGGACTTTGGGGAAGGAGCGGGGAAGGGGCAGAGTTGGGGCGGGGAAGGAGTGGAGTTGGGGCAGAGATGGGGTGGGGAAAGGGGCGGGGCCAGGGCCCCGTGGAGTGTCCTCTTTTTTTATTTTTTAAATATGGTAACCCTAGGACAACAGGGGGGCTGCAGGTCTGGAGTGAGGGGCATGGACAGGGCTGCGTGGGGAGCCCAGGGCTGGGACAACAGGGGGGCTGCAGGTCAGGATTGAAGGGCACCAGCATCCAGGCTGGAAACAGTCGGAGGGCCAGGCAGGCTGCGGGGCAGGGAGCCCACCAGGACTGTGGAAGCAGGCGCTGGAGGTTAAAACAAGCCCACTGACGACTTCCATTTAGTTTTGCTGTGAGCGCTGCTGTTTGCTAGACAGAGGCAGCAGCCGCCCTGCATAATGCCAGATAAGCTCATCTGGGCTGAACAATGAGGCGCCCGTGCATCTGGAAGGGCAGGTGCGATTTGCCTGCACAGCCCTCCCCAAGCAGGGAAACCTCTACCCTCCCCAGGGCTGGTTCAGCTTTTAAAAGCTCGATGCATTTCTTGGCCCTCCAGCTGCTGCCCAGTTCTCCTCTCTCTCACCGGCCCCTCCCCCATCTAAAATAAATATTTAAAGACATCACAAGGAAAGAACGTTTCCTGCCTCCATCAATAAAGCAGACCCCCACCCCCAGCTTTCCAACACTGACAGCCCCCCCCCCCCCTGCCCTGGCTGCTTCCTCACGTCTCGCTGCTTTCGTGCCTGCTGTTCCCATCTAGTAATGCAGGGGAAGCCACCTGGGAACCCCCGGGCCAGGCCCCTGCAATCCCATGCCACCCCAGCTGGCTCTCAGGTGGGGCTGCCCGCAAAAGCGACATCCTCGGGGCATGTTCCGGAACTGGGAGTGACGCTAACTGACCCCACTCGGGGCTAATGGAGTTTTCCACCCAAAGGTGGGTGGGGTGCGTGGACAGGGAGGCAGGGATTTGCAGCCCTCCTCTCTGCCAGATGGGGAGTGGGATCACAGACCCGCCTGTGCTCTGGGTACAGCCGGCGAGCCTTGAACTCAACGGGCCTGATCCTGATCCCACGTACACTGACTTTACCCCCATGTAAACTCACTTCAGTGGGGCTACTCCTCGTTTACACCAGCTGGAGATCAGAATCAGGCCCAATGCACCTATTGTGGGGTTGAGAAGGAAAGAAAAACACAGAGAGAGAGAGAGAGAAAACCCCATGCAATCCAGTTATGGCTAGACAGATTAGTAGGAAAGAAAACATCAAATATACAGAATCCAGCCCCAGAGTAAAGACTGGCCCCCACTTTTGAAAGGAAAGAACCAAACAGTGCATTCAGATTTGGACTCTCTGCACTTTCTCCCTGCCCGGGTGGATGCACCCACCAGCTGGGCACAGGCAGCCCTGCTCCAAGCACAGATGAGCTCTGGGATGATGATAAGGAAGGAGCTGGCGCCCAGCTGTTGGGGTGGAGCTGGGCGTCTCTCTTGGAGTGGTCCAGTGGCTACCACTCCTGGATGCTGCTACAGGCACTGGAGCCTGCATCTCGCCAAGCAGCAAAGCAAAGTGGGCCCTCCCAAGGGGTGAGAGCGAGCCAGCACGTGGGAGTCAGACAGGACACACAGACAAAGAGGGAGCCTGCAGCTGCACACACCCAGTGACGGGGAGCCACTCTGCATGGGGGGGGGTGTTCATCCGGTTCTGGGGCTGGAGAAACCCAGCCCTGGGGAACCTAGGTCCTGCAGGATAGCTCCATTGGGAAGGGACTTGCAGAAGGGAGAAGTAGAACTCCATATAAAAACACAAATGACACAAACAGTACACTGATAGAATTACAGAATCCCCTTCCCCAGAAGAGTAACCCGAATAAATGAGCATACCCCAAAGTAATGAGCACATCTTGTAACAAGACCCAATCCACCCAGTCCTAATTGCAATCCATTCATAGTCAGCCATGTCAAGCAATGATCCCCAGCCCTACATCTCCAGGGGACTGTGTATGGACATGCACTGCTGTCCTCTGTTGCACAAATCACATCAGACCAGATTAAGTATCTATTAGATTTTATTGTTTTCCTCTGAATAGCGGAGGAGCTGCTCCTTTCCCTCCTCAAGGGCTGCATTTCCGGAGCTCAGGGTCATGGGCCCCATTTCCAACTGCCACAGGTAAGTGGGTGGCTAACGAGTGTGATGCCGCCTGCGTATCCATCCATGGAGCATTATGAATGGATCTGCAGAGCAGTGGGTTCGAGAGGAACTTGATTAATGGCAGGAAAATGCCAAACAGTCTAAAAACAATAAAACTGATAAACCCTGGGATGAAATGTAGCAAAAGCCATTCCTATCCGCTCCGGGGTTCTGTCGGGATATTCAGAGGACCAGAAAATGTAAGTGGGTGATTTAAATTGTCTGCAGTTAATTTAACTTCATAGTTAATCCATGGACCACAAATCTTCAATTACTGGAAGAAACTCTTCCACTCAAGGGAGAAAAGTGAATGACGCGGGTGGAACTGAGACTGGATTGATTATAGCCTGATCAGGCGTATGTGTGACTTGGGTTTGAGGGCAACAGTCCTGAGGTTCGTTCTCATCATAAAAAATACCAGGCAGTTCGGCAAGATGATCTGTCCCCTGCGCAGGTCTAGAGTCGCCAAGGGTGCTGCAGAGCCGAGCAGAGCTGGATGCAGCAGCAGAGCTAAGCGGAGAGGGGCAGAGCAGAGGGCAGTTGCACATCAGGACTGAGAGTTGTGTGTTCAAGCCCATCACCCTCCAGGTGCATTGTTTGGACTGGACTAGCAGGGGCGTGGCAGGCCACGGAGGATGGGTGATGCCTTGACACAGAGCTGTGTTGATGGTGCCCGCTGGATGCTAGGGAGATGGTGGAATTTGTGGGCCCCTTCTGTTAGTGGGCATGCTGGCAGGGTGGGATTCAGTAGTATGGAAAACGGAAGTAGTATAAGGACCCTACCACCAATCAAACTGTATCATCTCCCCTTGGCCCCTTAAACCCCACCCCTTGACCCCTTAAGCCCCGACCACCTGTCACCTGAAGTCCCACCCAAGGCGGACACATGACCGGAAGCAAAGTGTGTCATGTGACCCCTCTAAGAACTCCTCCCACTTCCCTCTACCAATCAGGAGGGGTTTCAGCCACATAGGACTGCCCCGAGAGCAGATTTGACCAATCGGGGGTGTCCTGGGGCGGGGTGACCTGTCTGGAAGTGGATAATGTGACCTCTCTAAGAACTCTTCCCACCGCCCTCTACCAATCGTGATGGGTTTCAGTCGCATAGGACCGCCCCGAGAGCAGATTTGACCAATCGGGGGTGTTCCAGGGTGGGGTGACCCGCCCAGAAGAGGGTCGTGTGACCCCTTTAAAAACTCCTCCCAGCGCCCTCTGCCAATCAGAGTGCAGCACCATCACCCCATAAGCCCCAGCGCCGGGGCAGAAGAGGCCATCTTTTACCAAGAACGCGTGCTTTAGAAATCGTGGAAACATGGACTCCTTCACCACCCCCGTGAGAAATTTGGACTTTGTTTTAGCCCCAAGGGCCTTTGACCATCCGTGAAGAAAGCGCTACATCAGCGACAGTTCTGAGGAGGAGGAGGGAGCGAGCGAGGGGGGCCCTTTGGCCCAGCCATTGATGGATACGCCGGAACCCGAAACCCAACTGCTTGTGAGACACCCCGATGAGCGTGGTGACCTCTTGTCGTCCACCCCCATGGAGGAGGAAGGCGAACACAGCTCGGGGGAGTCACCGGAGGACAAGGTGAATGGAAAAGACGTCACTCAGGTAAATGAATGATTAAGAAGTGACGGTTGATGATGGGGTGTAATGGGGTTAGGAACCAGCGGGTTGTGTAAATCTAAAAACAAGCAGTGGGGTGCTTACTTTCTTTTCTGAAAATCTCTCAACAGCTCGACGATGCCTTTCTATAGGCCTTTGAGAACTTACACATCGGTAGCCCCGTGGGAGTAAATAGACATAAGCAAAAACAGCTGA